>NC_089808.1:32823881-32976349 GCF_029633855.1 Hoplias malabaricus | reverse complement strand
TTCAAGTGTGATGGCTCCATATATGCTGCTGCCTTTGCAGCTGTCCTGTCAGCATTGTTATTTAAATACACCTTTGTAGTTCGGCTGTCAACAGCATGTGACAGGATGTCTTTTATTAGATGTATAAAAACGTGCATTTGTTGCTAGATACTGAATATTAAGAATGTTATGTAATGTGTCACAGCTACAAAGAGAGCTACACGTAGACTGAGCCATATTTATTTATTGTAAGTGCCAAACCCTAGATACAATGATGTTGTGACATTTTGGAAAGAACCCACACCAAAACTGGACTTTCGTGGACTGGAAAGTGAATAAAAACATGTTGAAATATTAGTATTAGCATCAATCTCTGACCCTTGTCTGGCCATTATCCCCCATCTTCAATGGCCCATTTGCCACATGAGGAATGAGGAAACTTGAAGGGATCATTCTGGTTTGCCACAAAGGACACATAAACAACAAACTAGGGCCACATGTTGCCGGCCACATTCAGTGCAGCCACATGTTTTCCAGAAGTGGGCCAGACCAGTTTGGTGACATGTGGGCGAACTGCACATAATACAAATTTATATTGCTGCATCTTTTATCTTATCCTTTACCTTTATTTTAAATGATATATATATATATATAGTCGCTGTTTAATTAAAAAACATATCTCCATTTTTTGTGGCGTTTTAATTTACTACATCATTTGAACACAATATGTCCTTAATATTGTGTCAAAGTCTTGCTGAATTGTCCAATAGAAATGCTCTGAAATGACTTGGAATACGATTCTTTTACCTTGACTTCCACTGAAAGTTAAGCCGTTTGTTTTGCTTCCTCTGTAAAGTTGTTATATTGGGACATACATGTTGTTCATTGGAGAGTGACAATATGTTACACTTTATGCTGAAAGCATTTCGTTATTTTAGAACAAAAAATGTTAGATAAGCAATTGTCAGTGGGCATTACGCCATGAAGTGTTCCTCTTAATACATTTCCTGCCTTGTCTAATTATTGCTTGTGGCATAATGAGAAGACCACATGGTTACTCAGCTGGTTCGAAATAAGTGTTTCCCATTTTTAGAACACTTATTATAGTACATGACAAGGCAGATGTAGTGTCAAACAGTGAAACTCGGTGTCCTAACTCATTATAAACATAACAGGGCAGCAGAGAGGCACCATGTGTGAGGTGAGAACAGTCACACACTGTATTATCACCAGCATAAAAGCAGCTGCTTGGTGCAAGCTGGTGACTAATACACTGATACACACACACACACACTGACACACACACACACTCACTCACTCACACACACACACTCTCTCTCTCTCTCTCACACGCGCACACACACACACATACATACACACACACATACACACACACACACACACTCTCTCTCTCTCTCTCTCTCTCACACACACACACACACACACACACACTCTCTCTCTCTCACATGCACACACACACACGCACACACACACACTCTCTCTCACTCACACACACACACACTCACACACACAATCTCACACACACACACACACACTCTCACACACACACACACTCACTCACAGAAAGTGATGGCAACATTGAGACTGTTCTGACAGAAAGTCACTCTAAACATTTGTGTATATACATGGGTTAAAAACACATAAGACATGTAGAATCGTGTGGTTTAACATGACTTTTTTTTTCTTTATAAATGGGTTTTATATTTTTCCTTGCGTAAATGTTCCTGTATTGCATTTCCTGTATTATGTTTTACACCTACGTTTACCCAGAGCATAATTCTAATTAATGTACATTTAGCAAAAAAACCTGGGCATCTGAAAAATATGAGAAATGTTCTTCAATTTCCCTCCGTTTAAACAAAAGCAGCTCCTCAGTTTAAACAAAAGCAGGTTCAGCAATGGACTTCATTAATGTAATTAAAAAATGCAGTTGTTGTGCAGTTTTGTACAAAGGCTGTAAACATGTTTAGAGTTCAGTAATGCGACTAATCATTTACAACAGGTAAACTTCTTATTTTATAGCAGGTAGTGTCTCTTACGTCTCTTACGTCTGCATGGGTTTTATGTGGATGTAATTGTATTTAGTGTTTCAAGAGCATTAGATAGATCAGATGTTTGATGATTATTTTGGACTCTCCAAAAGCTACTCCAGCTCATCCCTCCAGGGAATGCAGATCCTCTGCTCCACAGCTCATTGCTAAGGGGCTTTTCCTTCCTCTAGCTGAAACTTGGGATTGAGTATGTTGATTTTAACTCATTCTTGGCTGCTCAAGAACATTCCTTTCTATTACACACTGCTTAAGATTGTGCAAACTGTGCATGCACAATTGAACATCTGTGTTCGTAGATGTTGCAACTTACAGGACACACTTCTGCATGGGCCCTTTAGTTAAGAAAATGGTATATAGAACCCTGAACACTTAAAGAGTTCTTTGCATTGTAAAATGGTTCTTCAGATTGACGGAGAATGTGCTACAGACGCTTCTGTCAATCACCTTTCAGAAAAAGGATCAATATAGCAGCAAGGTCAAGCTTGTTTCAGTAGAAAACCATAAAGTATAGGTGAATGCCTGGAGATATTATAGTACACAACACATTCTAGAGTCTCCTGATGACATCCACCTAACATCTTTGTTGTTGATGTTTGCTGGAGAATGTTGGGTCACTGCTCCAGCCATGAGACAAATGTGGCAGTCCTCCAAATATAGTAACACAGCCCACTTCTTGTAATGTTTTCAGCAGAAAGATCTGAGGAAAAGTCCATTGTGCAATCCCACAGGAAACACTGGCCTCAGAGTTACCTATGCAGCAGTTGTGGTGAATTAAGGACCCAGGAGATATTGTGCAGGCATCTGACAGAGGTGGCTCTCAGGCTATCCATCACTGTCTGGGGCTCAGCTGCTCCTGGGGCTGGGGCCCTGTACTCTCAGGCCTGGATGGATGTTACATAAGAGAAACAATGCATGAGTCATGTTCCAGAGTCCAGCAAGAGGTCTGCAGAACAAGCTTCGTACATCACAGATGAGATGTGCAGTTGTGCTCGACTTAATGCAACCTCTGGAATCCACTTGTGTTTCTCTGCCTTTTTGAGTGTGTTTCCTGGTACTGGTATGATGCAACGTCTGCCACTGTTTATTTTATTGATCTGTTGTTCTGCATTAATAATCTGGAGAAATCTATGTTGTATTACACAGTGCAACATTACTATTTAGCACTATACAATACTAGAACTGGCAGATATTCACTTACATATATGTATATTTAGTAGCACTGTAAATGTTTTTACATCTGCATCTGTACTAGCATCCGAAACAATTTTTTGCACTCTTTAAGATCAGAAGGTGGCGGCACGGTGGTGCAGCAGGTAGTGTCGCAGTCACACAGCTCCAGGGGCTGGAGGTTGTGGGTTCGAGTCCCTCTCCGGGTGACTGTCTGTGAGGAGTGTGGTGTGTTCTCCCTGTGTCTGTGTGGGTTTCCTCCGGGTGCTCCTGTTTCCTCCCACAGTCCAAAAACACACGTTGGTAGGTGGATTGGCGACTCAAAAGTGTCCGTAGGTATGAGTGTGTGTGTGTCTGTGTTGCCCTGTGAAGGACTGGCGCCCCCTCCAGGGTGTATTCCCGCCTTGCGCCCAATGATTCCAGGTAGGCTCTGGACCCACCGCGACCCTGAACTGGATAAGGGTTACAGATAATGAATGAATGAAGATCAGAAGGTTTAGGTGACATTATTACTCTAAACTTTGATCTTACTGCATCTGTAAGTGGACAGAAGCAAATACTGCAATGTGCAAAGTCTTAGGCCTCTGAAGAAATGAGACTTAAGACCTGTGCATTAACAGTTTATTTGCTCAATACCCCCACTAATATTAGAATAGAAACAAATAGTATTATTTTACATATTATACATATATGTGTGTATGTATGTATGGATGTATGTGTGGGTATTTAACCCTTTCCAGACCTCTCCTCACGACAGTCTAGTATTATTTGAGGTTAATATTTTGCAGAGTACTGTTTTTCTCCATAGTGCTAACCCAGGTAAATACAGGCCTCAGTTCTGTAAATGTTTATAAGATGGCAAACACATTATATGACCAAATGATTTGTGGACACCTGTTCATTCAACATTTTATGTGAAATGAAAAATGTTAATTTATTTTGTGCAATTATTTGTCATTGTGCAAGATGCAATGAAAAGAGTCTTCCACATTTAACCTGTTAGTGGTTAGTGAAAACACACACTAGTGCACAAGGGGCTGTGAACACACACCCAGACTGACAGGCAGCCATCCCTGGCACCCAGGGAGCAGTTGTTGATTCTGTGCCTTGTGGGTTCAAGGGCACCTCAGCCCTAGATTGAGACAGAACGACCTTTCAGTCTTAAGCCCTCTTCTCTAACTATTAGACCACAGCTTGCACTGTAAGGATTGCTGCTCAGTTTCATTGTGCTGTGCGCAATGACAATAAAGGAATCTTCAATCTTAATAGACAGCTTATGCCGCCTTTGTCACAATAGCATCTGCTACCTGTCTGGAAAGGCCTTACCTTAGACTTTAATATTTCAGCAAAGATTTAATGGCACTAAAAGCAATGTAGACGATTCTAAAGAGCAATGCTCCCTCGTGTGTGTTTTCATGCAAAACTCCTGATCTTTTAAGGTGGAACAGTATGTTTGAGTATGAAACCCATTGTTCCTTGTGCATGTTTAACTTGTCTGTAAGTTTTAATTCACTTTTGAATTATAACAGAAACTCATTTGTTACTTGAGCTGTTTAGATTTGTAGCACTTTCAGTCTGCGTTTACTTTAATGTATTTTGCATGCTCCCAAATTAGGAATCAGTTCCATCTTAAGTAATGTAACTGTAACAGCAAAGATAAGTCAATATTACCCACCTGTGGAACATTCAGAGGTTGCTCCACACAAACAGAATGTAGAGCTAGCAAATTTTGATGACATTCTCATATATGTGTGTGTGTGTGTGTGTGTGCTGGTCATAAAATTAGAATATCATGAAAAAGATTTATTTCAGTAATTCCAATCAAAAAGTGAAACTTGTATATTATACTCATTCATTACACACAGACTAATATATTTAAAATGTTTATTTCTTTTAATTTGATGATTACAACTTACAACTAATGAAAACCCCAAATTCAATATCTCAGAAAATTAGAATATTACACAAGACCAATACAAATAAAAAGATTTTTAGAAATGCTGGTCAACTGAAAAGTATGAACATAAAAAGTATGAGCATGTACAGCACACAGTACTTAGTTGGAGCTGCTTTTGCCTGAATTACTGCATCAATGTGGCGTGTCATGGAGTCGATCAGTCTGTGGCACTGCTCAGGTGTTATGAGAGCACAGGTTGCTCTGATAGTGGCCTTCAGCTCTTCTGCATTGTTGGGTCTGGCATATTGCATCTTCCTCTTCACAATAACTCATAGATTTTCTATAGGGTTAAGGTCAGGTGAGTTTGCTGGCCAATTAAGAACAGGGATACCATGGTCCTTAAACCAGGTACTGGTAGCTTTGTCACTGTTTGCAGGTGCCTAGTCCTGTTGGAAAGTGAAATCTGTATCTCCATAAAGTTGGTCAGCAGCAGAAAGCATGAAGTGCTCTAAATCTTCCTGGTAAATGGCTGCTTTGACCTTGGACCTCAGAAAACACAGTGGGCCAACACCAGCAGATGACATGGCACCCCAAACCATCACTGCCTGTAAAAACTTTACACTGGACCTCAAGCACCATGGATTCTGTGCCTCTCCTTCCTTCCTCCAGACTCTGGGACCTTGATTTCCAAAGGAAATGCAAAATTTACTTTCATCAGAGAACATAACTTTGGACCACTCAGCAGCAGCCCAGTCTTTAGGCCAGGTGAGACTCTTCTGACCCTGTCTCTTGTTCAAGAGTGGCTTGACACACGGAATGCGACAGCTGTAACCCATGTCTTGTATACGTCTGTGTGACTTCAGCTGCAGTCCAGTCTTTGTGAATCTCCCCCACATTTTTGAATGGGTTTTGTTTCACAATCCTCTCCAGGGTGTGGTTATGTCTATTGCTTGTACACTTTTCTACCACATCTTTTCCTTCCCTTCTCCTCTCTATTAATGTGCAGGGGCACAGAGCTCTGTGAACAGCCTCTTTAGCACTGACCTTTTGTGTCTTGCCCTGCTTGTGTAAGGTGTCAGTGGTTGTCTTTTGGACAACTGTCAAGTCAGCAGTCTTCCCCATGATTGTGTAGCCTACAGAACTAGACTGAGAGACCATTTAAAGGCCTTTACAGGTGTTTTGAGTTAATTACCAGATTAGTGTGGCACCAGGTGTCTTCAACATTGAACTTTTTCACAATATACTAATCTGAGATACTGAATTAGGGGTTTTCATTAGTTGTCAGTTATAATCATCAAATTAAAAGAAATAAACATTTGTAATATATCAATCTGTGTGTAATGAATGAGTATAATATACAAGTTTCACTTTTTGAATGGAATTACTGACATTAATCAACTTTTTCATGATATTCTAATTTTATGACCAGCACCTGTATATATATGTGTGTATTGGACTAAATTTGACTTTAATCTACAGGTACTGATGTTGGATGATTAGTTTTGCATCCTAAACACAATTCCAACTTCCAACAGTTGTGAATGGTGCTCAGTCCTGCCAATGAATGCAGCCCTATTGCTCTACAATTAAATGCTGGGAGATTTTATAATGCTTCAACCAATGCTCGGTAAAGGGGCCTAGTTGCTATCATGTGAAGCATGCTAACCGCTGCAGCAGAATGTCAACAATAGTAACAAATGTCTTTCAAACTTTATTCCACTGTGCTATTTAAAGACGCCCTTTTAATGTGAGGTTCAGCAGGATGCCATATCTCACGTTTTCAGACAGAACAACATTATTCTTGTGTAGCTTCCAGTGTCATTACTATTTCAGCAGACCATGCAGTATTAAGCACTGTTACGTAAGGCTAATCAGTAGCGTAAGTGAAGGCATCTTGAAACTTCCGCCCGCCGCCTGAATTCCTGTTAATCTTTAATTAAGCATAAGGTGCAGAGTTGATTCATCTTTTCCTGGCTGGAGCTATTTCCAGAGAATGTCACCCACTCACAGCCCACCAGGGCAAAAAGGAGAAAAAGATGAAGCCCTTCAGATAAATGAAAATTCACCCCAATGCACAGAAACAGATTTGTCACTACTGGATGCATCAGGTTGTGTTTCCTTCTGTTTTTAAATCTGAAATGTTACATTGTCTGATAAATTACACTGGAAATAACACACACTATAGCTACTGTAATGTGCACCTATTGTAGATACAGATGCTCAACAGTGCATGCATAGCTAGTTTAGAAAATCATATCTAAATAATATTCAGTGCTCTAGAGCAGCTGAAAGAGTTCAAGGTCATCATGCTCAATTCCAGATACAGTTGTGTAAAGTCACCTACCACTGGACTGTAGAGCAGTAGAAGGATTCTCTAGAGTAATGGGGCTACACTGAATACTTTTGGGATGAGTTGGAGTGGTACTTGAGTTCGAGAACTAATAAATCTCAAGGTTGAAGGCAATGAAGAGTAACAACTAGCTATTAATTCCATTTATTTCACAAGAATGTTTGATAAACATGTGTATACGAACTTTTAGAGTGTATCTATGCACTGGAAAATCAGTAACCATGCAGAGGATTAGGGTCAAGATAATCAGTCTTCACGCAGGTAGTCATGAGACACATCATTCTATTTCCTCTTGACTATTAGAAAATAACAGTAGCTTAGTGATTATTACTTGAGTTATCTGTAGTAGACATAATGAAATCTTCATAATATTGCATTGTGTGGCTTATTTATGGCTTACCGTCTAAATTTTTAAAGGGACATTTCTTGTATTTTGTTTGTTTTGAACTCTGATGCCCTTATCACTTTGTGTGGCTTTATATTCTAAAAAGGTCATTATAAATATTTACATGGCTTTATCTGCTTCTAGTTTTTTTGGCATTAAACAGGCTGGTTTTGTTCTTGTGCCTTGTATACGGTTATGATTTGTTCTGAATGTCAACATTTAAAAATCAGCTAAATGAGTTTGTCACAATGTGGTGTAAGAAGTCATGTAATTTTAATAAACAAACACACAAACTTCAAGAAATAGACAAAACCCGAAAGAAAAACACAAGAACATGGAAGACACAATATAACAACACACATGGAGGTAGAAACCAAAACAGTTACAAACAACAAACATGGCTTGTGATGAAAAAAAACAAAACATCAAGCAGAACAGAAAATGACTAAAAGCTAAACTCATGTAGAGAAACAGAAGATAACCACGACAAGATAAACACAAGGTTAAAGAAAGGACAGAGACTTGGACAGTACATGTGCAAAATCACTACTCAACACAGTTCTGAAGGCAGCGCTGCCTAGTGGCAGAAGAAACATTATTGGTTACCAGAAAAAAGGTGGAGATGAATGTGATTGGATAAAATGCTTTGTCATAATAATACAGTGCCATAAACCAGTAAAGCTCTGCCTAGACCTTCGTGTTTGCCTGCTCTGACTGGCAGAAATGTCTCTGGAACAATAAATGTGCAATATTACTTTGTTAATGTACACTTGGTCCTGTTTCATCGTTTATTGGAAGTGTTGCAAAAAAGCTCAGTATTTTGTTTTGCTTAAATGGAGGATAATGTGACTCAATCACTCAGAGAGAGCTGAAGAATGTTATAATGCTCTGCTGCCTTTGAGGCTGCCTTTGATTCTGAAGAAGTACTTTCCTGCACATTTGTTTTATAACTACTGCCTCAGAGGACGCTGCAGGATGTTATAAAATAAAATGCAGCCTCCTAAGTGGCACATTCTAAAGACTATTCTAAAGAAGAATCTGCCTGAGGCAGCAGTGCGTTATAACTTTCCACAGCTTCCTCTGAGACAGTGAGTTACATTATCCTCCATTCAAGTAAAACAGAACTATTGTGAGTAGTGATTTTGCACGTGTACTAGGATAGAGACACAGAATGGAAACCAACAGCCATACAGACCAAGCAGAATGCAAAGACCAGGAAATAACAAAAGGCACAGAAACTGGGACCAGGGAAATAGGTCAGAATCAAACAAAACAATATCAATGTGAGAAAGCACTAAAGAAGTAATTTATCAGAGACACAGAGATGCAAAAAAAAAACCTGAATAATAGCATCAGGAGGGGATAGAGAAAGCATGGAGAAATATGAAAAGGAGAAAGGAGAATATAAATAAAAGAACCAAGACAGAATAAAAAGAAGAAGGGAAGGGACGCAAATCAAAATACACTTCTTAGAACGTCTATATGAATCGGGCCAGTTTTAAGACATCACACAAATTCAAACTTGGCTGCATTTGTAGATTAGTTTCCGTATATAGACTGTGAAGACTTGGGAGAGAACAGTAGGTTCTGAATGTTTAGTGAAGTTTCCATTCAAACTGGAGAAAAAGGTATATTTTCTATATATAAATGATATGGGAATGTAAACTTGTATTTGTAATTGTTGCTGCTGATCTTAAAGGAGCCATTTCCCAAAGAATGAAAAATAAGGAACTACTAACTATTTAATGCCAAAATATTTGGATCTCTTTTGGAGCAGAAACCCCTTCAGTTGAGACACAGATCAATTATTTGTTGGCTGCTGCATATTCCTGCCTTTAATAGAGGTGTAAAACCCAAAAGCTGTTGGCATGTTCACTGCTGAGGACAAAGCTGTGTTGAGTGAATGCTACATCTCTACACTTTCCTTAAGAAAGAAACATAAACAAGTATTCAGGTTTGGTTATGTTAGTAATATATTTGAGAATGAAAATGGTTTGGCATGTTAATCCTGGTCTATCAAACTCTCATTTTTAAGAATGTTTGCAGTAAGTAAAAAAAAATTTATATATTTTTTTATCAAGCTGACTGTGGAAATGTTTATAATTACAACTGAAAACTTATCAAGAACCATGAAAAATAAATATTAATGCACACGTTAGACAGCCCACATGATGTAATAAAATGAAAAATACATGAAGTAAGAAGTGTAAAGCAAACCATTCATTCCTTCATTCATTATCTGTAACCGTTTCTCCAGTTCAGGGTCGCTGTGGGTCCGGAGCCTACCTGGAATATTAATTCTTTCATTTATTCATTAATTTATTCATATTGTGTAACTACATATCCGGGGTCGCCGTGGGTCCAGAACCTACCTGGAATCACTGGGCACTAGGTAGGACCACACTTGTAATTAGTAACCATTTATTTTAGGGTCTGTTTCTAAACTATTAATTAACTTTTAGCAAAGAGTCAATGAATTATTTACAAGCAATTAACCATTATGTATTTAATACTAATGTATCAGTTGTAAGAACTTAAAATTGTAATATAAGTAATGTATTTATATAATGTCTTTATAAGATTCTTTAAATAGGATATTAAATAATGTCCTAAATATAAACACATTGTAGTTTTTCAGTTACAATCAGACCTCAAATATCTTTAAAGGGCACACGGACCCTAGAATATAAACAGGTTAAAAATCCATAAATCCAGACTGATCTAATATGGTAGTAATCGCTAGTAAATTAACTCATTTGCAATACTGTGCATGGTACGATTAGTGTATACTTGAGTGACCTGTTGATCAGAAGTTACTATCAACTGGCAATGAATTTAGTGACTAGGTTAGTATGCGACTGCACTGTTGTATTTGTACTGTGAACTATAGCATTAATAAGCACTTCTTAGGGGTAAGTCAGTGGTTATAGAAGGTGAGTAAGTTACGCTTTAGCTATGGTCCTGCAAATTCCTAAATAATAGTTTTATTTCTTCTTTATGAACTACCTCTACAACATAGTACTTATTAACATACAACACGTACTTATTAACATACAACGGGTACTTATTAACATACAACAAGTACTTATTAACATACAACAATGGCCCCTGACATTTTATAACATGAAAATAAAAGAAACATGCTCCTTCATATCTACAATAATACTGAAGATGCAGTTTACAAATTAAAACTGTATTAAAATAGTTACTCTGAAATGTCTGCTCAGTTGCCACTTTTCAACACATTATCTAAATATATTTATACTACCTCTGCAGGCTCTCTTACAAATAATATGTTAATCTTTAACTGCTTTTTAATGGTTAATTCACTGCTTGCTACTAGTTAAAATGTTAAGAAGCAGACCTTAAAATAAAGTGTTTCTGTCAGGGACTCGCGGAGGGGACTGACGGAGGCGGACGCACTTGCTAAAACACAGACGTTTATTTAAAAGAAAAGAACAAAACAAACACAAACTGACTCGAGGGTAAACACGTCGACTGATAAATGAGAGGACTAGAAACAACAACATGAAACGAGAAAACAAAACAAGGAACAACTGACTAGGAATTTACAAAACGACTAGGAATTGGAACAACACGAAACAACACGACTTGGAATTGGAACATAACACAAGGGAACTTAAATACATGAACAAACGAGACACACCTGAAACAGATAACGAGGGTTAAGGACAAGGAGGCGGAACAAGGGCGGAGACATGGACAATAACAGACAGGGCCATGTGCCGAGAGAGCACATGGCGGGGAAAACAAACAGGACTGGGCCAGGATGTTTCCCAGTAATTTTTAAAAGTAAACAGAGATAGCAAATGTCAATTTAGGGTTCTCTCACTACAAAGACATTATTAAAGAGACAGAAGCTTTAAAACTAAAGTATTAGTTCACCAAAAAGAGCTTGATAAAATACACCAATTAAATGACCATTAATAATGACCTCCATTTTTCTACACTCAATGTCTATTTTATCAGCTGCATCGAATATACAGATTAACTTTTCAGTCCAACAAGATAGGTGTGTCTAACATCATGTAACAAACTGTGTGTCTGCTGTGTCTGATTCGCTCATAACAGCACGACACACAGTAACACACCACCACCACGTCAGTGTCACTGCAGCACTGAGAATGATCCACCACCCACATCATACCTGCTCTATAGGGGTCCTAACCGTTGAAGAACAGGGTAGAACAGGGCTAAGAAAGTATGCAGAGAAACAGATGGACCAGAGTCTTTATTTGTAGCTATAGACTGTGCCTATGGTCAATGGAACTGATAAAATCTATACATGTCTCACAAACTTAAGAGAACAATGGCCTATAATAATAAAACATGGCTGTGCCCCGAATAAAGCATACCCTTTTAAAGACAGACATGATGTCAGAGGAATCACATTTAGATCCAGAACATAAAAACCCTTCCCAGAATTTAGTTTCAACTGCCCTGACCCCTAAGAGGCTGCTTTGAGATAATTAGAGAAGCCAGTGGGGTTAGAATAAAACCCTGTAGAGGACTTTTACCTTTTACACCTCTGAATGTTGTTCACAGTAAAAACTCTCACACACAGAGGCAGCAGGCGTATGGCCTCAGTTTGCCTATTAAGAGTCCCTCTTACTCACTGTTTTCCATTACCTGTATTCTATTAAAATCCCTGCCTGGGGAATAGGTGAAAGCAGCTCTGAGAGGGGGAATAGGAGAGAGGATGCTTAGCTTTTCCTAACCCTTCTTATCTTCTTTATGACAGCCCATAATGCACCTATACTTGCCACTTATTGTTGTGTTCTCTGTTTCAGTTTGGCTTTCAAACCAAACAACAGCAAAGAAACCAGGGTGAGCCTGAGACGGCTATATCTCAGATTATTCTAATTCTGCTCAACCTTGTCCAATGTCATCCGTATATATATATATGTGTGTGTATGTGTGTGTGTGTGTGTTTTTCCCTCTCAAGCTCTCAAGATTAATGTGGATATCTCTCAGATGTCTCATTTCAGCAGAAATGGAGACAAACTGGGCTTGTAATATTGTGATTCATCATTTTAATTTGCTAACTCAAGAACACCACACAGTGCTGCAGTGGTTGTTTTTGCACATGTGCATGACTCTGCCTTCAAAAACAGGGGGGAAAAATGTGAAACCAAGCAAAACTGCCTTTATTTACACCAGGGAGGGGAAGAGGAGTCCCTCTGGGCATCTGTTGCACAACTGTATTTTTTTGCACACATATTGACTTTGCCAGGCAAAAGTAATCTCATCTTTGATGTCTTATAGTTGTTTGCAAATGAGGCCTGTGTGAAGTTTCTCTGTGTTATTCACCCAGCAGAACTGTGTCTTCTATAAATAAGTCTTCAAGACACTAGACGTCACTTGGCAGAGGGCTCTTCTTTCCAGCTCCCTTATCCCAACACTCCTTAAAAGTAGCTGCTGTGTCTTTGTCCAAACAAAGCAGTCATTTCCTTTCTATGTTTACTAAACGTTCTGCTGTTTTTACACTACAATGTGTGAATCCAGCTACTTTAATCGGAACCCATTATCTATTCAAGTTTTCAGCATGTTTAATCTGCTCTGAAAAACTGCTAAAACAATGGGTTCAGGGGCTGCCACATTTGAGCCTAGGGGTTACCACGTCCAGAGAGGTATAAAGACCACCAGCAATGGGGTGTTGAAGAGTGCAGCTGTGTTTTCTGGAGTGAATGAGCACCGTCCAAAACATCTGGGACAAGTTGAAGTGTAGTAATAATCTAGCATCAGTACCTGATTTTACTCATGCCTTTGTGACGGAATGCCATCAAATTCTCATTGAAATGCAACCAGTTTAAAGTCTTTCAGATACAGTAGAAGATGTTGTTGAAGCATACTTATTGATATGCTTGGTTTTAGAAGAAATGTTGGCTGATAAGGCGTCTATTTACATAATTCCATAGCTCCAGTTGATCTGTACAACATGTGAATATTTCATGGTATTGTAAACCGCAGTTTAAAACTCTTTAGTTCTCTTGTACATGCATTGTTTCAGAGATAAGGCTTTGTAACGGCAGTGACAATAGAGTAGTGGAGTACATACGGCTAGCAGGAACTTCTTTCACTGCGTGTGGGGGTGGCTGCATACTTCAGAGCAATTATTTTTCAGATAACCTTTATTAAGGTCCAGCTTACGCTTTGTCTGCCACTAAACTGTTTTACAAAGAGCCCATCTCATCTATCTTTCTTCCCAAAAGTCTGCTTTACAAAGGGATTGGGAATCAAAATCCAACAATTTGATCTGACATCCATTTTCCACCTCTTTATCTGTAAGAATTCAGGAGGTTGTTTTTCTCTTTAGTCTTTGAAATAAATTCAGTTTTGTAATTATCAAGAAACAGTTTGTTCTAAAGTGTACGGAACAAACTGTTCAACACAAGTTGGAACCAAACTCCTCTGGGACCCGAAGGAAAAGATAAACTTCAGCCACTTGTTTCAGGGGTCTGGACCCTTTGGAATGCTGAAATGATACATTTGCTTCGGACAGGAACATAATAGTTCAGATTAAACTGCATCTTCTGCTCCCATAGCTCTGCCTTAAACTACTATGGTAGCAACTTGGCAACATAGACAAAATGATTTTCTTATGTTCAGATATTTATGTTTGGTAATAAACTAATTTACCACTGGGTGGCACGGTGGTGCAGCAGGTGGTGTCGCAGTCACACAGCTCTAGGGACCTGGAAGTTGTGGGTTCAATTCCCGCTCCGGGTGACTGTCTGTGAGGAGTGTGGTGTGTTCTCCCTGTGTCTGCATGGGTTTCCTCCGGGTGACTGTCTGTGAGGAGTGTGGTGTGTTTTCCCTGTGTCTGCGTGGGTTTCCTCCGGGTGACTGTCTGTGAGGAGTGTGGTGTGTTCTCCCTGTGTCTGCGTGGGTTTCCTCCGGGTGACTGTCTGTGAGGAGTGTGGTGTGTTTTCCCTGTGTCTGCGTAGGTTTCCTCCGGGTGACTGTCTGTGAGGAGTGTGGTGTGTTTTCCCTGTGTCTGCGTAGGTTTCCTCCGGGTGACTGTCTGTGAGGAGTGTGGTGTGTTCTCTCTGTGTCTGCGTGGGTTTCCTCCGGGTGTTCCGGTTTCCTCCCACAGTCCAAAAATACATGTTGGTAGGTGGATTGGCGACTCAAAAGTGTCCGTAGGTGTGAGTGTGTGTGTTGGCGCCCCCTCCAGGGTGTGTTCCTGCCTTGCGCCCAATGATTCCAGGTAGGCTCTGGACCCACCGCGACCCTGAACTAGATAAGGGTTACAGATAATGAATGAATGAATAATTTCCCACTGATATTGTCGCTGTTCAAAGAAAACCAAGAATCTCCAAAATAGCAACTTTACAGGATGGTTTTGGATCATTTCTATTAGTCCATTCATCATGACATTTTCACACAATGTGAAGGATTGTAACGTAGTAAACTAAAAGTCTACAAATTTTTTTTGTTTTTGTAATGTATCTATATAATGCGAGCTTCACTTTTGAATTGAATTACTGAAATAAACGTTATGATGATATTCTAATTTACTGAGATGCACGTGTATTACATACTTACTGAATGACTAATGCGTATTATAAAGAATTCTATAGACAGTCTTGACAGACAGACCTAGGAACACATAAAACAAACAAAATCAGCAGCTCTTGCAAAACATATGCAGCATATTTCCATTTATGTAGGTCAGGGTGACATGGCCTTAGCTGGAGGAGCATGCTTGAGGATTCTCTCTGAAGCAAAAGTCTTACATTTCCCATTCTGAACATACTGTGCCAGACAAAGCTCAAAGTTAAATTCAAACTAAAGTTCCACCTCAGACGAAGTGAGCAGAGAACTGTCAGCGTCAGTGACAGCCTCTGTGGGGAGAAGAGAGAGGGAGAGGGGAAAAAAAAAAGAAAAAAAAAGTCACCATGTATTCTCTCCCCCTCTCAGGTGACAGCTTGCCAGATGTGCGTGGGCAGTATAAAGTCTTTGGCTGACCAGAGCCTATGGCAGTGCATTATTAACAACACACACAATGATACCAAAACAGACCAAAAAATATGGAGAAATAAAGGCGTATGGTTCATGCCTGACTCCATGTTTTTATCCTTATCACTCATGCTGATACGAAATCATTGTCAAAACAATGCATCCTGGGAGAACATGGCTTTGAATGTCATATATTTCCACAGGTACATCACTTAAAGAAATATAAAAAGAGCTATATCATTTGCAGCTTGGATGTCCAGTTCTAGAAAAACCATTTTACCTTCTGGGGACTTTTATTATTTATTTATTCATTTTTAAACAAAAGGAACTATCTTGAATTCCGAAAGCCTCCCCTCTTTTCCTCTGAGGATAGCTGAAACATTCAAGAACAAACATTTGCTATGAAGCATTATGCACGCCTGCATGTGTCAGATTAGTTTACAATGTGTGGCTTTTAGAAGTCTGCTTGGAAAGGAGGGCTGTTGATGGAGGATGTCTGCTGTGTCAGATTCTCTCTCTTTCACCACATTGAGAGAGAAAGGAGTATGAGGGAGGGCTAGAGGGAGGAAGCAAAAGCAAGATAGAGCAGAATTAAACAAACAAGAGAAAAGAGAATCTTGGCTTCTCTGGACTAAACTTTAGCTGGACTGCCATTAGCCAAAAGAGGTGTTTCTGGCATTTCAAAAACAGTCATTGGAAGCTCTGGAGAAGCTTTGGTGCTTCATATCAATGTCTTTGTTTTACATGTGTTTTTTATTATGCGATTGTGTTGTACTTAAAACACGAAGGGCAGGACTAATAAATGCAGAAATGAAAAAAGGAGCACAAAATTTAGTTCATAATACATCTGTCTTTCCCCCAATTCCGGCCACTGCCGTATATGGCGCCATTCCGCTCTCTCTCTTCGCCAATCGCATTGGGTAAAACAATAAAACGTAAGTTCACGCCTTAGTAGGGCATTTAAACATCAGCCTGGCAAGAAATCACATATCTAAACTATATTTAAGTATCTCTAACAGTGTTGTAATTCTTTGTGTGCCAAACTGCATGTAGAACACAACACATTTCCATTTCGCGACAGATATTTCCCTCAGTGATAAAGTTAGCTTAGCGGTTAGCTTCCTTTTCTCTGAGGGGAAATTCTACTGCCACTGTAATCCTTACATGTAGAGTACGGATTTCAACACAGCACAAACGTAATCTCATTGTGAACCTCTCAAAACCACTGAATGTGGTAGCAACTGTCTCGTTTGACTGTCACAAGCAGGGGAGGGGGGCGAAGTTAGGTGGCGCTAATAATCTTAGCAGTATTGGCACCTACTTAAACAAAAGCGCTTTTATCTAAAAACATATTTTCTTTCAAAGTAAAGCAAGTCTTGACATTAATTTACACACACATGACTCCTGAAAATGTTGATTTGAGTGAGTAAAGTACTTCTATTTATTTACACTTAGCTAAGATTTCCAATATTGTAATTACAAGTGGCCGGAACTAGGGGTCCCTACGCTAACACCAGCATCAGTGTTTTTCTTGTTCATTTTATTTAAAAATAAATACTACATTATCTACCACCAAAGATCAAAGAACAAGAAAATTTTGTTGATTTTAAGAATGAAAATTACTTATTTATTCAATGTAACCAGTTAGAGTAAAACATGTAATATTTAATGTGAATGTGCGCAGCTATAATGCCACAAATGTCTCCCCACTACTTCCCTTTACAATATTTCAGGCAAAGACACACACATTTTAAATAAGACAGTCTTCCTCTCTCTATGAGATATAATGTGTGTATAAATGTTGCCGAGTTCCGAGCCGTCCTGCTGAGCTTGTGATCTCACAAATGCCAATCAGAGGCTCTGGCTAATGCACATGGTGTTGCGCCAAACACAGCCCCAGAAACACACACAAACAAAGCATGTTCCTGTCTAATTTCTTATTATTCAGCCACAGTTTACGCTGAAGAACATATTGTTCTTTGGTTCCATCTGGGAATTAATTTTTCTGATACGCGAACCATTCATGCTGAATGATTCCAAATTTAGTTCACAAGTTGGAATGTGTTATCTCTGTGAAATATGGCTGAACTAACAATTCCTACTCGCGCAAGCACGTTTCAACATTAGGAGTCAGTCAGTCAGTCCAGCAAACATTAAGCAAAATCAAGCCAGAAAGAAGGATAAAGGAGTGAACAAATAAGAGGAGTACGAGGAACCAATAGTTACACCTAGCAATAAGCAAAACAAACAATCCTGAGAGACAGCAAGAGAGGAAGAGGGGGGCAGGGCAAGACAGGGAGAGTGAAAAATGCAGGAAAATACAGGGAAAAAGACTGAATGAAGGAAACAGATGAGAGAGAGATAGGAAGAGAGATAAAAATAAGGGAGAAGACAGGGCCAGGAGTGAGTGAGTGTGTTGGTTGAGGGGTTTGGACTTTACCTTGTCCCTACTTAGTGTGATCACTACATTCCCAAACATTTCTAACCATCATGAACAGTGAACATATGGTCATCTGGACAGGACTGTTTACCAAGTCCAATGATTGTGCCAATGACCTCACACCGACCAAGCTGATTTCCCTACTCCTCCTCGACAGAAACACACACACACACACACCACTGAGCCAATCATGATCTCAGCTTCTCCACTGTGTTTTAGCTTACACTCCCTCATCTGTGTTTGGGCCCCCGTTCGCTCTTATAAATCACTCTGCTATTCTTACAGTGCATCAACAATTCCATAATTGCATCTTTGGATGACATCGCATCATACAGCCTGTCTCTCTCTCTCTCTCTCACACACACACACACACAGGGATTCCGTTAGATAAACGTTAGAAGGGAGGGTTTCCAACTCTTGCTCCATGCACTGATGCAACACACAGCTCAAGACCGTGTACACTTTACTGTGTAGGCAGGATGGGGATGATTTGTCTCTTCCATGCCGCCTCTTTTTGGCCCAGATTCAGCCTGAGCTGGCCATTTCTCCTCCTGTCACTGCCTGGGCTAGGGGGACAGAGTCTGGAGTTCTTCAAAGCAGGTGGCTAAATGCATATGAAGCCCTGCCCCTCATCCGGTCCAGGCCACAGCTCCATCACAGCTGAGGTCACTCTTGTTGTTTTAATACAATGACAATTTTACAGTTGACATTAATGCTAAAAGGAATGAGTGGGTTATTCATAAATGTGCTTCTAGTTTCCAGTAGTGTACACCCAGGTTAGACCCAGCTGTTAGAAACGAAAGCTTCATGTGTCTATTCTTCATAAACAGATCAGTGTCTAGCCATGAGTATTGTTCATTTGACAAGAAATATTAATTTCTAAATCTCATTAGACCCAAGACTGGACTGAGAAGGACAGTCAGTAGTGAATAAATACTGGTACTGCAATTTACACGCCAGTAGGTGTTCATGGGCCTAATGCTATGATTATTGCTGCACTGAAACAGATTTACACCGCCGTGTTGTCTACCAATAAAGGAATCAAAGTGAAACGATGTCAGAAAGACAGAACATAGAGCAGAGGAGCTGGCTTTGAAATGGCAGCAATTGCAGTTACTTAATGCATGCTCTGAGAGCACATACATCACTGTGACACTGAACAGGACCGGGACGACTCAATTACTCAAATGAGCCTCTCATGAAAATCTAGGCCCATTAATGAAACGTGACCTAGCACGTTCACCTCATTAAGGAGCGCGGCACACTGCATGGTCTCACTGCCACTCTGTAGTTACAGCTGTAATACTGCACCCACATTCAATGCTCCTTCAGCTTCAGAGCAATGTGAAATGCTGTTTGAAACAGCCATTCTGCTATAGGGCTGCGTCTCTTCATTTGCATCCCACAGGATGTTCCTCAAAGTTGAGCCAAACTGCTTCCACCTGAGCCTGAAGACTTTTAAACTGTACAATGCCCTCTTCGCTTACTGTCCAGTAGTATGGCAGAGAGAAACATGGCCCTAACACAACCAATGGTTTGCCTTATTTTAAGAACGCAACTCACAAAAATGAAAGCACAGAATAGATCGTGACTAATTAGATACTAATTAACATGGATATCCTAAGCTGCACACAAAGAAAATAAGGACAATCTTCGCAAGTTGACACAAATAGGTCATACTGCAAGAAAAACCCTGGAGAATGTTTCCTAGTGTGAAGGCAATAACACAGTACCACTCAGATAGAGGCTCTCTATTGTCAGAGGTAAATAAATGGCTTCATTGCCTTTAAAGTCTTAGACCTAAAAGCTACAACCAGCATACTACTGAAAAATGAATAATGTAAACAGTGCATACAGGAACTATGTAGGGAACCGTTGTTTTCCCAATGGGCGTGCATTGTTACTGTCCCAAAATAAGAGGTAAGCTTTTTATTTTTTTTATTATTAAAATAAATAAAACAGATCCATGAACATGTTCCACGTCGGCCACAAAGAGCTCCCAAAACAGTGACCTCCACTGACCCTACAGAGTAGAAAGGAACATCCTGTCCTATGACATTTGAGCATAGGGACATTAACCTACAAACAGACCTGCCCCCCACACTGCCCTCCAAATTATTTATGCCTTTAACATTTACCAAGCTCGTGCCATCCCAAACACACACGCTCACAAAGAGCCCCTTTCATGTTTCAATGGGGCAACTCCTTTCAAAAAGCGAGACGTGCAATTCATTATTTGGCCCTCCGTGTTTATTGTTCTATGCCTGTCATAAACGAGGAATATGTTTGCAGGGGAAAATCAATTTGTTTTGCAGATGAACAAATAAGAGGTGATAAATAAGAGGCTAAAACAAAAACAGTACTGATTATTTACACAGAGCGACAGGCCTAAAATAGTCCTGAATTGATTCAAATAAAAAACAAAGGCATCACACTGTGCATGATCTGTTTCAATAATCCTGTTCAGTTCTTGAGCTTTTTCAGAGGGCGTGTGGAAGGTCGTAGGTCACCTGCTCCGTGAGCAAAAAGGCAGTCTTCAGTGGACAGTGGGCATCCATGAGGGTGGTGTGTGTGGAACCAACACAGTCTGGTTTTCAGAACTCCTGAGATTTGAGATTTGTTCTTTGGGTGCACACGTGTACGCTGCCGTGGGCGTTTGTTGTTGCGGCAGTCCCGAATGTACACTCTTCCACCCTCCACTGTAGAGAACATAGAGGAAACACAGACCTTTCAGTGATAACTAGAGGTGTGCAATTAGGGATTGGCCAATATCATTTATTATTATAAAACCACCAGTACTGTAAAACAGGCAACTGACACGTTTACTTATTTGGTTGGAACAATCTGTACATTTTAAACACAACAAAATAACATTTGAAGGGACTTAAAAGAAGTGATCAGTCCTTTTATCCAAGTAAACCAGAGAAACTGATTATATGGGCACACTGAAGTAATGGAGGTAAGGCTAAAATGGCAAAATTGGCAAATGTTATGCTGTATAATATATAGTTTTGATTGCTCTACTGAATTATCTGAATGTAGTTTGTCTTCAGGATGAATATGACACTGAAATATTTGTGGATATACTTTGAGGCTGTTTAATGAGAATGACTCCTCTATTGGCTATTGGCTAATGCTAATTTTGTTTTAAAGAATTTGTCATAAAAAACAATCAGTGCAGCCACAGCAATGCAAACAGGATGTAAGTGCTCAAGTGAAGCCATCTTCAGAGGCAAGAATATTGGTCTATAAGAGAATATTCCTTTGTAAGTATAACCTTTTGTTGGGCATTCCATTTCTCAGTAAATCTGCTTTACCTGGCATTTTCATTATGTTAGAGCTGAGCAGTTGGATTCCATTTTCATCATCTTCCAGACTTACCTGCACTTCACAGTAATATGGATTTATATCTGCGCTTTCAAATGTCATATTTCAGATCACATACATTTGCTGCCAAATCTTCTACGGTGAAAAGGCGGCTTTGATTTTTCTGTCAGAATCGCTGTGATATCGGACTAGAGCGATTTTGATTATGATTATGATTTCTGACCATATGCTGTAGTATTGAGACATGCATTTTAAATAAAAATGGAAGATTTTCTGAAAAATAAAATCAGCTACAATGAAAGGCTGGGTTTATCCCTGCCAAAATACCTGAATTTTACACACGGTTAAAGATAGAACAAAAGAAGCAGCTGTCAAACATCAATCATAGCTGGATAACAAAGGACATTTGGGAATGCTGCCACATACCTCTGAACACCTGGTGGCTGTTTTTCAGCAGAGTCTGCAGACCTCCGCACTCTTTCTTCAGCATGTGCAAGGTGGACTGGTCCAGGAGCTCAGCTACCTCATGGATAGAGAGAGAGCCTGAGAAAAATGAAGAAAGAACAGACAAACAAAAAGTACAGTGAAAGTGGAGTCATTAAAACAATAACATGCAACAGCTTTCCAGTAATGAGGTACTGCCCAAGCAGCCAGAGGACTGAGAGGAACAAGAAAGGACTGCCTTTTTAAAACTTTTCACATTCATTCTCTTGCACTTTCCTTCAAACTGAGGGCTCCATCTTCGGCTATTTTCATCATGCCATTACACCCATAGAGCAAAATACTTCCCCTGCAATTACAAACAGCCTGGCACGTAACATAAACACATTCCACAGATCCTCCAGAGGAAAATGAGCTCCATCTAGAAGATGGCCCCATGTCAGTTAAGACCTGTTTAAGAAACTTCAGTCAAATCCGCTGTTGTGTTCATTTCCCAGTGGCCACCATCTTGTTGCCCAAACCTTCACAAAGCCACCTCAAGCCCTTCAAATATCAGCTAAAACGAACAAACTCAAAAGGCTGAGCCATTACTAGCATGCAAGGTAATGCATGCTGATTGCCTAGGAGCCCTTGTTATGCCCTGAAATAAGAAGTTGGAGTAATTACTTAGCCTCAGTGACTGAAGACGTGTGTGCTTTTTAAGGATAGTTTGCATTACAAGTTGAAGCATGGGGAGGGGATAATCAGTGTTACTGTGTAAAGATTTCCTGCAAAAAAAGGATAAGTATTGCACAAAAAAAAACCAAGGCCAGAGCAGAGTATTTGCGTGATGCCACTTCAAGCTTAGAATTTGAACATACAATTTACAAGTCAAGTGTTTACACTTTGAGAAGTCCTCTTTGTAAGAAAGAAAGCTCTTCACTTTCACCTACTGCAACTGTTTTTGACGAGTAATCAGCATTAATATCCGAACTTAGCAACAGCAGCGCAGATTTGCTAATGGCTCGGGTACGTGGGAGAAACAAGGCGGATTTTGAATCTTTGGGCTGATGACTTGTTGCCATAGTAACGGGGAGTTGACTCATGGCTGTGGGACCTGTTGAGCTGCAGAAAGCCATCACTCCTAACAGTGGTTGGCCTACCCAGCTGCTGATGGCCTGAGCCCTGAGTTCTCACACAATGACTCACGGAATATCAGAGAAGGGCTGGAGCTCCTTGTCCAGTCTTGCCTTATACTAAAGCAACGTGAAACAAAGTTCTATAAAGTAGGCCGGAGAGGTCTACATCTCTACTGGCTCTCCTTCCTACACTCTGATATTTGAAGTGAAGAGAAAACAAATCCAGAACAACAAACAACATTCAGAAATTCTGCTCAAGTACATTCCCTTGCCAGACTCTTTAAAACTTGGTGAACACTGCAGAGTGAAGTGATAAAAACAGGATGAAATATAGTTGAACTTTTACGATTAGATGAAGTATTAGTGTTGGCAATAACAGAAGCCTTACCAGGTATTAAATCCTAAATGTTTCTTATTTAATGGTAAGAGAATTATACAGGTGCTGGTAATAAAATTAGAATATCATGAAAATACTTGTACTCATTCATTACACACAGACTGATATATTTCAAGTGTTTATTTCTTTTAATTTGATGATTATAACTGACAACTAATGAAAACCCCAAATTCTGTATCTCAAAAAATTAGAATATTACTGAAAAATATGAGCATGTACAGCACTCAGTACTTAGTTGGGGCTCCTTTTGCCCGAATTACTGCAGCAATATGGCGTGGCATGGAGGCAATCAGTCTGTGGCACTGCTCAGGTGTTATATGAGAGCCCAGGTTGCTCTGATAGTGGCCTTCAGCTCTTCTGCATTGTTAGGTCTGGCGTACTGCATCTTCCTCTTCACAATAACTCATAGATTTTCTATAGGGTTAAGGTCAGGTGAGTTTGGTGGCCAATTAAGAACAGGGATACCATGGCCCTTAAACCAGGTACTAGTAGCTTTATCACTGTGTGCAGGTGCCAAGTCCTGTTGGAAAGTGAAATCTGTATCTCCATAAAGTTGGTCAGCAGCAGGAAGTGCTCTAAAACTTCCTGGTAAAAGGCTGCGTTGACCTTGGACCTCTGAAAACACAGTGGACCAACACCAGCAGATGGCATCGCACCCCACAAACCATCACTGACTGGAAACTTTACACTGGACCTCGAGCGACGTGGATTTTGTGCCTCTCCTTCCTTCCTCCAGACTCTGGGACCTTGATTTCCAAAGGAAATGCAAAATTTACTTTCATCAGAGAACATAACTTTGGACCACTCAGCAGCAGCCCAGTCTTTGGCCCAGACGAGACTCTTCTGACGCTGTCTCTTGTTCAAGAGTGGCTTGACACACGGAATGCGACAGCTGTAACCCATGTCTTGTATACGTCTGTGTGACTCCAGCTGCAGTCCACTCTTTGTGAATCTCCCCCACATTTTTGAATGGGTTTTGTTTCACAATCCTCTCCAGGGTGTGGTTATGTCTATTGCTTGTACACTTTTTTTCTACCACATCTTTTCATTCCCTTCTGCTCTCTATTAATGTGCTGGGGCACAGAGCTCTGTGAACAGCCTCTTTAGCAATGACCTTGTGTCTTGCCCTGTTGGTGAAAGGTCAATGGTCATCTTTTGGACAACTGTCAAGTCAGCAGTCTTCCCCATGATTGTGTAGCCTACAGAACTAGACTGAGAGATAATTTAAAGGCCTTTGCAGGTGTTTTGAGTTAATTAGCTGATTAGAGTGTGGTCTTCAACATTAAGCCACAATATTCTAATCTGAGATACTGAATTAGGGGTTTTCATTAGTTGTTGTTATAATCATCAAATTAAAAGAAATAAACATCAGAAATATATCAATCTGTGTGTAATGAATGAGTATAATATACAAGTTTCACTTTTTGACTGGAATTACTGAAATAAATCAACTTTTCCATGATATTCTAATTTTATGACCAGCACCTGTATTCACGTTGATATGGAAAAGTGCTGTGGTAAGCATGGTGGCACAATGGGCAGTGTCACAGTTGCAAAACTCCAGGGTCCTAGGTTTGTGGTTTCGAGTCCTGCCTTGGGTGACTGACTGTCAGGAGTTTGGTGTGTTTTTCCCACTACATTTTCAACTCCCCCTCCTGTCTTGTTCTGTTTGTTGTTTCATATGTTACCTCTTTGTTGTTAAACATGTTCTTCATAGTCTATTGCCTATCTAGTCTAGCACAGCTTCCTGTTTGATGTATTATATGGTCACTAAGCACCCTTGCGCAGGGGAAAAGCCCTATATAAATAAAAACGATGATGACCAAAATGAGGTTATGCCAAGTGCTCATGGTAACGTTTCAGCACACTGTATATTCTCATAACATCAAAGCTAACTGGAGGAATAGGGGAAGGCACTAAGTCTGCTCAGATTGGTGTATTCCCTGCATAATTTAAGTAGGGAGACAATGGCCTAGAAACCATGACGCCAGACACCAGCTTATCTGCAGTCCTAATACAATATCAATAGCCCATTTAGAGCTGCCCTTTCGAGCACAAGCTACAAATGGGGATTTATGGCTGAGTGGAGCAAAAGCTGAAAGGAGTCTCACTGTTTGTGTTTGTATTCACATGCCTGGATAATGCCCTGCTCCTTCTACCATGGCTTCCATTTACACAGACTAAAGAAGCTGGGGAGAAAACTGCATTTCTAGCTTGGATCATTTGTGATCTTTACTTGCATAACTTTTAACAAGTGGTGAATAATTACATATTTAAATATGTTTATCAATTATTAAAACTGCTGGATGTTGGATCATCTATACAGTCCATCTAAAAGTAGCTACGTTATGTTTGTAACACAGAGGTAAAAGAAAATAGTGATGGTAGAGCAATAGGTGTAAACGCCAACTGGTCATTTATATTTTATTCCTTATATCCAATATTCCACGATATGGGCCATTTAACGAAATACGGAATGTATATTCAAAAACTTCTGTCTCTTCAGTCTTACAATATATGTCTGCTGGCTCCTTAACTTCTGTAAACATCACCATAAAACCTCCACACACCTATGACTCACAGCTATGACTTGGAAAATGTAATCTGCATCTCCATAAAGTTGGTCAGCAGCAGGAAGCATGAAGTGCTCTAAAACTTGTTTTGTTGTATGTTTATAACACAGAGGTAAAACAAAATAGTGCACCATCTTACCATTAGTAGTGCATTCATCTTTTTATATTATAGAGATAGCCTCTAACTATTTTCCAAAACTGATACTAATATTGACAATTGGCAGTAAATATAAAAATAATTTTTTTCATTTTTAATCTGCTAAGCTTTAAATTGAGCCCTCTTTAAAGGGAACAAGTACGATTGTGGGGGGAATGCTGTTCGCTAGTTTGTTTACGTTCAGAAGCGCCATTTCTTTTCATGTGGAAGGGTGTGTTTAACTTGTTTTACCACAAAAACTCATTTGTAAATTGAATTGTTTAGTATTTTCATTTTTAATCTGAATTTAGAGTCAGTTCCCAAAATTTTTTTTATATATTTTTAATAAACACATTAGACCGATTTAACCATGAAAACAGATTGAAGAGCTATGAAAAATGGTGAGGAAACATCCTCAGAATTGTGCACAATTTTTTTTCCAGTTCCACAAATAAGTCAATATTACCCTATGGAGCTGAAATGGATATCAGTTCATGGTTTTCAACGTTTGGAGGGCTCTTGGTTGTCTTAAACTTCCAAAATGCCTTTTTTCTGCCGTGAGCAGAGAGAGAAACTAGCATACGGGACGGAGACAATTGGTTTTCTTACCAATTTACAGACACTGGGGTTTAATAAACACATTAGACCGATTTAACCATGAAAACAGACTAGAGCTATGAAAAATGGTGAGGAAACATCCTCAGAATTGTGCACAATTTTTTATATATTCCAATCCACTTCATTTGTTTTGAGGATCTCTCACTTCTACTTACTCAGCTTGCTTACAGACATCCCATGTAAAATAACTTCTTGAAATACCTCTATATAAATACACTCTATGCATAAAACATGAGCTTGCATAATTCACAGACACACACACACATCCAGGAACTCCAGAGTACATTTCTAGTTTGATGTTTTCCTCAAACACACCCAGACAACCACAGGGAAACACATGCAGGCAATTAATATTAGAATTCAGAGAGAACAAATGAGTGTAATGAAAACACTGATTAATAGCCAAATATCAATATGCAAACCATTTCTAAATCATTTTGGACATTTACTAAAATATAAATATTAATCTGTCTCTTTAACTCGTTAAATGCAGTGGAAATACTTCCAAAGTTTTCACTGACCAACTTGTTTGTGTTTGGTAGATATAAAACTGCACTATATTTGAATATAAAAGGTGTACTAGAAGCATCCAAAATAGGTTCAAACTCTGCAGGTATAGAAGGTTCAAGACTTAAAACATTCATGTGAAATGTCAAACAGTTCAAAAAGAATCCTTCTCACTGCAAGATTGCAAAGAATTAAGGCTAGGCCTGTCTTCATCTAATGTACATAATATTGTCCAGAGAAATCTCAGTCTCAGTCTCAGTCTCAGTTAAATATGCATGACCTACAAGCCCTCAGATGTCACTGCAATAGATGTTATTGTATAGTTATAAATAAAGCTACATGTAATCGTGATTATTCAAGAAAACAACTGTCACTTAATAGTCCAACACTACTTCAAGAAATGCAGCCCAAAATACACCCTACAGGAGAAAACCATACACCAATTTTGTGTGGAAATGAGTTAAAAACCAGCATTTTTAATGAAAAATGCATGTCAAACTGGCTCAGCAAAAGACCACCCAGACTGTTACCAAAGTGTGACCATAGAGACTGTTAGTAGCAATAGGTGTAAACGCAAACTGGTCATTTATATTTTATTCCTTATATCAAATAGTCCACGATATGGGCCATTTAACGAAATACGGAATGTATATTCAAAAACTTCTGTCTCTTCAGTCTTACAATATATGTCTGCTGGCTCTTTAACTTCTGTAAACATCACCATAAAACCACCACACACCTATGACTCACAGCTCCAAATAAAAACAATGTTATTTGTTTCTCACCTCCAGCATTCCACTCATTTGTATCCCTCAGCATGGTGTGGTTCTTCTCCTGTCCCGCCTCTGCAGTAAGCACCAGCAAGGCCCTGGCTACTTTCAGGACCACACCATCCACCAGATCTCTGGGGAGAGCAGCACAGTTTCTCACTGTTTCAGTCTTCTCTCTGGGCTGGAAGCCATTTCCCCACTCACTTCCAGGTTCAGGGATCCCTTGTCTATCTCCATGGTGATTATCCACACTGTGGTCTTCCTGAGTGACATTAGTTGAGCTTGTGGACGAAACCTGCCGTCCCCTGATGTAGTCTGCTCTCCTCCCTTCTGCTAGCTCTCCTTCAGGCTCCTCATAACTCCTACTCTTCCCAATTAGGCATACCTGCAAAAAGACATGATGCAACGTGGTGAGATTCTGGTCTCTGCTTTAGAGAGCCACTACTGGTCTTGTTTTTTTTTTTTGTTTTTTTTTTTTGTTAAATGTTTTGAGCCCCATAGGCAGAGCCTAACCGGGTCTGACTGCTTGTCTGGTTGTGTTTGAATGTCACACAAATACATTTTTCAATTTGTACTAAAGTGGTGGCACGGTGGCAAAACAGGTAGTGTTGCTGTCACACAGCTCCACGGTGGGTCTTGGGGTTGTGTATTCGAGTCCCACTCTGGGTGTGTTCAACCCGTGTCCATGTGGGTTTACTCCAGGGGCTATGGTTTCTTCCCACGGTCTAAAAAGACACGTTTGTAGGTGGATTGGCGATTTAGAAGTGTCCATAGACGTGATTGTGTGAGTAAATGTGTGTGTATGTGTGTGTGTGTGTGTGTGTGTTACCGTGTGTAGGACTGGCGCCCCCTACAGGGTGTGTTCCTGCCTTGCACCCAGTGATTCCGGGTAGGCTCCGGACTCACAGTGATCCTAAACTGGATAAGTGGTTACAGGCGAATGAATGAATGAATATGTACTAAAGGCATAAAACGCAGATTCACTTGAATTCTTTAGGAGTTTGATGTAGTATGTAAACACTGTTGTCCATATTTACATTAATGCACCCATTCAACCTTCAGCAATTTAGTCCCATTTGCACTTCAGTTATTGGGAATGTTCCAGGCCAGAATGGTTCTTGAATGAGACACATTGTAAATAAAAAAGGCAAAGGAAAATTTAATGATGATTTAATGACCATCTGGGGACAGATCTAGAGATGGAGAGTTTAGCTTACACGTTTGGTGGAGGGGATCCTCAGGCAGTCTTCCTCAGTTTGGAAGCCACATGCTTCACTGATCTCTGTGATGAAATCGATGTACTCTCTGTACTGAGTCTTCTTACAGTGCCGCCGCTGATATTTCCCACAGAAGTCAAAGAAGCAGCAGGGGAGCACAAAGTAGCGGCAAGAGTAGGATGATCTATGGAATAATACAGTTGGAACTCTTAAGATTCCAATAATTCCAACTAAATCCTAGGGTGGAGGACTTGCAGCTGTCTAACCAAAGAGTGGAAAAATGATCTACATATCTGCAATGGAAATAATGTGGCATGGTGTCGTGCCTTTAAGAACACACTAGCACTTTAATGTATTTCAGGACCATTTCTGAGGTACAGAAGAGATACGTTTTTTATAGTTTGAGTAATGCTAATATGTATTTCCATAATAGTTAGACAACATATGGAGCCAGACAAAGCAGACATATTCAAACTGTTTGGAGCAAGTCTGGCTCCATACACTGCCAAGTTTTTAACAATGGCTTGAGCCAAGTCACGAATCATTCAGCAGGCTAAATATCTCCACCTAGTGTCTAAAGCATCCAAATCTTGGCTGAATGATTAAACAATATTCCATAACATAGACTGTGCTATAGTTAGAAAATATAAAACATCTTTGTTATGTAAACCCACTCTAAAAGGACTAGTGAACTTCACACAGCACTCTATATAAAATCTTCATATTTCATACATGGCTCTCTGCTTGTCTTGCAAGCCACAGTGAATTAATTGATGATGACTTTAACAGCTACGCTGAGGTCATTTTCGAGATGTTTCCTCAGGGTACGAGCATATTTATAAGCCTTCTACAGTGATGAATTTCTTTAAACTAACTTATGGAGACCAGAAAATGAGTCTTCGAGCCACAGGCATGGATTTGGAATAATGGAGGACCAGCAAAAGGCTACAGCAAGTCCTCCAAACCTCTTCACGGTCACTTGGTGGAGATCAGGTGGTCCTTCAGTGCTAGTACTAAATTGTTATTACTGATGACTTGCCTGGCTGCTATAACAGGGATCCATGGAGTGAGCTCATCCGAGTGATTTCCAATCAGCCAGTCCGTCTCAGGGAACAGAAAGCTTGCACTGGGCGTGATTGCCTTTTCCTAAAATAGACAAGAGAATCCAGTGCATTTCATTATCAGCGGCCAAAGGTTTAATGACATTGAGAGTCACTTGTCTCCGTCTGAAAATGTAAAAGAAACAAGCTGATCTTCTTTGAGAGTACAAGTCAAGAGTTTCAAGTCATGTGATGAAAAATCTATACTAATTTTAAGCAACAGTGGAGTGTTAAAATTTCATACTGTATTTGGATTACACTGTAAGATTTGGATAATTTTCATTAATCATAGCTTTACAGAGAACCTGTTTCCTTCACTGTTTTAATCTCATGCCTTTATTTTTTTCAGTGTACACCCTGAGGTACAAATTGTTAAATCACACTGCTTATCATATTTACAGTAAGAAATAAAGGCAGATAGAAACACTATTCATGTGTTAACCTGAATTTATATATTTTTTCTAAATAAAAAACTATTATGGATTCTTTGTAAATTTATGTAGCTACTGTTCATTTCAATCTACTTTTATTTTGAAAGCTTTCTCATTATTTTTAAATCTTATTACCCAACTATTTATTAGATTATTATTAGACTAAATTAATGACTCGTTGTTACTCTAACTGACAACAATCACTGAATCACCTATTAAACAATATATAAATAAAAAAACAAACAAATAAACAATAGTCTGCGATAATGAGAGAACATCATTTCTTAGAATCACCATTTAAATTCAATAAAGTGTCTGAGAAACTAAACAGCAAAACTCCTACTAGATAACGGCTTATTTTCCTCCCACCCCTTCGCAGATGGACACACCGTGTGTTTTACTGATGTTTCCTCACTACAGGGACTCCAGCGTCCATCCTAAAAGCCCAACAGTTCCCATCAGACACAGCTCTGAATAACCCTGTGCCTCCTTTCACAGCAAATCACTATAAATAATACAGCTCTGGGGATGGTCTGAGTCTTGTTTTGTTGTGAGGAAGGTCCACTGGGGGGAGAAAAAAAAACCTTTCTGAGATTAAACGAATGAATGAATTATAGTCATACGTTCTCCAGCTAATAAACTTCTTCAGAATGTTGGATTTGATGATTTAGTGTTTCCTTTAGTGTTAGGAAAGGGGCATATGAGTTGTATTCTAAATATTTGAATGATATTCAACAAAAGGTGTTCTCAAAGTAGATGTAGGCGTACACTCCCATGTGTCTATACACATACATATGTTAAACATCTGGACGATCATTTACTTCCCCCAAGATCTATACCTAAGAAAGGGTTTCTGAGATGTTTTGCTCATTAAAATGAAACAATAACACAAGGCCAAATAGACTCAGAAGAAGGGGTCTTCTGTAAACGGGTTTGTGTTTGTCTGCAACCCTCAATTCAATGCCGAACAAGAAAAGCTGGAAATCTATTTTCCTTTATCAGCCTTGCAGATATTTTTGATGTTTTCTCCCAGGGTTAGTCACAGCCAGTATTCATCATTCAAGGACTTTACCAATTGCGTGACAGTTTTTGCAGTGCTATGGGGATGAAGGCCAACACGTGTTTTGCTGTAAAACACGTGAAGTCAGACACTAGCAGCTTATCTGTCTTTCTCATTGAAATATGTCCTAGTGAAGCATGCACAGTCTTGTTGCTATGGCAGCCAGTCCTCCTCACAAGATCCACTCTATTAGCGTGCATCTGCAAGCTTGCTCTTTCTTTCTCTATCAAAACAAAGGCAAACTTCTACAAACTGTAATTATTCAATCATTTGTTTATTTTCTGTAACCACTAATCCAGTTCAGGGTCACGGTGAGTCCAGAGCCTACCTGGAATCATTGTGTGCATGAACACACCCTGGAGGGTGCGCCAGTCCTTCACAGGGCGACACACACACACCTACGGACACTTTTGAGTTGCCAATCCACCTACCTATGGGTGCTTTTGGACCGTGGGAGGAAACCAGAGCACCTGGAGGAAACCCACGCAGACACTGGGAGAACACACTAAACTCCTCACAGTCACCCGGAGCGGGACTCGAACCCACAACCTCCTGGAGTTGTGTGACTGTGACACTACCTGCTGCGCCACCGTGGCGCCCCCAATCTGTAATTATTTCCAAACAATGTAAAACATCATTAAGAAAATACAATTTCTATTGAAAAACATTGTTATTTTACAGGACATAGAACTGTCAGGATCAGGGTGGGGATTCTATTAAATGGGAGGCTCAGTTAGCCAACATTTGTGGGATTTTTTTCCCCCAGTGTCATGAGTTAGGTTACGTTCTAGGTGTTGATCACCTGCTGGTGCTTCACAAAGTGGACCTTTCCTGTTTTAAGTCACAGTAAGACATGTTAATTCAAAATAACTTACTCTGCAGAATTGCTCCCTTTATGCTCCTCCCATTGAACAGACTTGATATTGGATTTAAATTAAATAATATATCTTAATGATAATTTTTTACCCGTAAGTTGTCATTTTGCTATCGAAAACGAAGACCCATAAAGGACTATTAAATTGTTCTTTAAAGACTGGACTTCCATTTACTGCATAATTTAACAAAAACAAGTCAACATAAGCACATTTTTGATATGTATTTACTTGTTGCTAGTTAGACTATATTTAATCTATATTTAATAGCTTTTGAAAAAGTAATTGTGTTATGTCCATATGAGTCATAAGAAGCACTACACTGGTTTGCTGGTCTCTTACCTCTAGGTGTGTACTGGCCCCATACATGTCCCAGATTTTCCGCTTGCGCACATCGATACCCTTCCCAGGGTGCTGTAAAACAAGATCCTGTGACTGACATAGCCAACAAAATCACTTGCCTTAATCAGTCCAGGTTGGTTACAGTTGATATTTCCATTTCGGTGTCTCAGCGAGTGTGTGTAAACAGCTGTGCAGGTGACAGGGTTTAATTTCTAATTTTTCATATGATTAAAAGCATGTGGGACAGGTCTTCTGGCTTCATTATCTTCTTCACCTGGCCTATACTATGTCATCGATTTTTACGGTGGATGAATATTTGCAGATTAGAAGACCACAATGGCAAAGGTCATTCTCAAACAGGACTGAGAGTGTTATCATTTTAAACTACAGAAAATGCACTTACCCCTTCATTGTTTAATATATGAACTAGGAGACCATTTCCACAGCCAAGGTCCACAAAAGATTGTGGGATTGTTATTTCTTTTTCAGCACGTTCTTCACCCCACAAAACCTGTGCAGTGACAGATGTGAAAACATTAACTTTGCCATGAAGGTTTCAGTGTTTCTCTGCTTTCTCGCTTCACTGTCTGCCTTGTATTTGATCTGGATTACTACAGTCAAAGTATATATTTTTAATTGTTTCTCTATAATTTCAATTGTAAGTTTTTTAGGCATCCTTGGTTTAATTTATTTTTTAAGTATAAAAAGTGGACACTCCCTACGGAGAGAACACACTTCTGCACATTTTACATTACTGCAGCACGTTGGAGCAGCAGGTAGTGTCACAGTCACGCAGCTCCAGGGACCTGGAGGTTGTGGGTTCAAGTCCCACTCCGGGTGACTGTCAGTGAGGCGTTTGGTTTCCTCCCACGGTCCAAAAACACTCGTTGGTAGGTGAACTGGCATGAATGTGAGTGTGTGTGTTGCCCTGTGAAGGACTGGCGCCCCCTCCAGGGTGTGTTCCTGCCTTGCGCCCAATGATTCCAGGTAGGCTCTGAACCGGATAAGTGTTACAGAACATAAAATAAGCCTGTACATATTTTATGGCACATTGCTGCCAAAATATTAGGCTTGGCAATTTAACAGAATTTGTGCCATTATTTTTGAAGGACATTCATTCATTTATTATCTGTAAGCGCGTATCCAATTCAGGGTCGCGGTGGGTCCAGAGCCTACCTGGAATCATTGGGCGCAAGGCAGGAATACACCCTGGAGGGGGCACCAGTCCTTCACAGGGCAACACAGACACACACACATTCACTCACACACTCACACCTACGGACACTTTTGAGTCGCCAATCCACCTACCAACGTGTGTTTTTGGACTGTGGGAGGAAACCGGAGCACCCGGAGGAAACCCACGCGGACACGGGGAGAACACACCAAACTCCTTACAGACAGTCACTTGGAGCGGGAATTGAACCCACAACCTCCAGGTCCCTGGAGCTGTGTGACTGCAACACTACCTGCTGCGCCACCGTGCCGCCCTATGAAGGACATCGTCATGTTAAAAATTGTTATTATAGAAAATATATTAACTTTGTTTTTGCAACAAAACCGAACTCATCGTGGCTGAAGCACTTGCCCAATGACTGGAGTTCCAAATGTTTTTTCTGTTCCTATTAAGTACAGCAAAACATTGTGCTCTATTATTGCTATGTGCTACAGTTTTCTGACCTAAACTTTGTTGACCGTATTGTACACATGTCAAGGCAACACAGTAATTTAAGAGAGAGGGAATTCATGTAACTTACCAGGAGATACGTAGCGATGGCAACATCCTCAAAAACAAATTTTTCAGGATCAGTAACTTCAGGCCAGACCTAGAACAGAATATCATTTACTTTTTTCTTATAATAGTACAGGGATTAGTACTCCACCATGGAATTGTAAAGTACTCTTGGCCTTTGTTTGCGCATGAAGGGTGTTTCTAAATGTGTTTCAGTGTAAATTACTTTATTTAATACAGTGGTGCTATCAATAACATTATAAGCAATGCATTAACAGTATGTTGTCCATATCTTGGAACCCTAGACTGTACTAAGAATGAGTTGTACAGTTCTCAAAAAATGAAAGATGCCAGCTTTTTCTCACCTTTACAATCTCTTTGTACTTGTTCTTCAGCTCCTGGTATAGAATGCTGTATTTTTCCACAGGAAGGAGAGAGAGAGTGCTCTTGAAATCGCTGCTCTTATTCTCTTTCGCCCAGCGAGCGAGTTTTGGGAGAAGTTCTGCTGACAGCCAGGAGAGTTTGGGGTAGGCCACACCATCACTGTACCAAAGATCGGGTCTCAGAGCATGGAGAGACAGGACACTACACCAAACAAAATAACAGTCAACTGCACAATCAAATACTGGATATCTTTGATTTTATGATGCTACTAATGGAAATCTAATAATGTTTCATACACCATAAACCTAAAAGTTCAGTTCTGTCCATTTGGGGGCATGACTTAAGCAGCAGGAGAACAGTGGGGTGGTAACTGGAAATAAATTACCATTCCTTCGTACCTATTCATAGACCCATACATACTGACCGAGCTTTTAGGGGGTTAACTGGTGTTCAGAGAGAAATAATTCAAATGATTCATATAGCACCGTCTAGTAACACTGAAGGTATAAAGGGTGTTTCAGCTGGGATTCTTATATATGCATCAGCCTTAAAGTGACAAGGATCAAAAGAATAAGAGATGTTTTGTTCTAAGTGATAAAGAGAGTTGAGTAAATTGTCTAAAACATTGCACAAATATTTAGCAAAAATCACAGAGAAGATATAAGCACACCTCAGGGGAAAATAAAGTTTTATGTAAATAAATCTTTGAGCCATTAACAAATCAGTACTGAGTGTCTGCCTAACACACGTTTGTGTGCCATAACCTTAAACAACGGCTCTCACCACTCATCTGCATTTTCCTCAAGCTTGATTTGATGAATGTTACTTTTCCTGGGAATAATGTGGCCTTCACTAGTTTCTTCAATAGGGAGAAAAGTCACTGTCTGCCTGCTTAAATCTGCAAATAAACCAACATAAACTAATGTAAGGTTAAATCAGAATGGAGCAACTAATATAAATGTCATTGTGCCTGGTGGTACATTACCTTTAACAATAACCTCCTTGAACACGTTTGCTCCACTGTGTACTTTAGGGATAATGGTCCTGACTCCCACACTCCAGTGTTCTTTTGCCTTGTGGACACTGTCCTCAGTATAAAGATGAATAAAGGGGAGGATATCGGCTAGTTCGTGGTCAGTTGTCTGTGTTAAAACGGTCAGTGTGTAACGAAGCTCCTCAAATGAAGAGCAGAGAGTTCGAGAGTTGCTCTCTTTAACTCCACACAGCCGCTTATTAAGCACATGAGCTTTATTTATCCACACCTCACAAGAAGACCAGAAACTCTCCTCGCTACACCTCACACCGAGGTTCACCTCACACAGCTTAGACATTACCTCGGACAACTGGACACAAACAAACACGACATAGTCTTAAACAGAGTCATGAACAACTCCTGCAGCTCTAGTCCTGCCACAGTCTGTATGTCGTCATCGACAGCAGAGGCAACTTTTCAAAATAAAAGTCAGGCGCCTCACATTAATGAACATTCAGGCTACAGCTGTAAAATGGTTAATTTTTAAAAGCTTTCTACATGTATAGAAAACAAAAACAGAACTGTAGTGCCTGTATGAATATGTTTCTAATTATTTTTCCGGCTTTGTATATCAGATATTCTTTATTATTTCTGTTGAAAACCTTAAAAAATACATTATACCGCTGATGATTCTAATGTAACTTTAGGATATAGTATAAAATAATTATAATTATATTTTAACATTATTTTATCATTTTAAAAACTCGTTGAGGAAAATTATAGTAACATCCCCATTAACAGGCACATATTCCAGCTATATACAGGAGTTTATATATTTTTAAAAAATCTCCAGATATTTTTATAGTTTTTTTTTTTCTTTCGGGTGGTTTTGTATTTTCATATTATTTTCTCCTGGATTATTTAAAATTGACACAAATGATTATTACAATAAACGCACTGTTTCCGCTGGGGAAGGTTTTTCCGTTTCTCCCCACGTGAGGCCTTTCCTCTTCCGTCTCGGTGAGATCAGGTATGGCGGCTCTGGCGCTATTCTCCAAAATCAAGAATATTATCGCTTTCAATCCTCTGAATTAACGCATCTTACACAGTCAGTTTTCACATGGAGTTGTCGTGTAGAGTCTTAAAGATTAAACTAATGTGATATTGGCTTGGTTATTTATCTGGTGTGTTTGTTTTATATGGCTATAGTGGTACAGTTAATGTGAACGGGTCTCTGAGCCGGAGGAGCTCAGAGGCCCTGGATAACAGTGCTGGCGTTTACCGCCCGGTTCAGCATGTGTTCGACTTGTTATTGAGTTTTGTAGTGGAATGTGAGTGTTTTGGGTGTTAAACTCTATGAATTTTAATGTTACGCAGTTTACTGAGAACATGGCTACAGCCTTCCACAGTCTTGAGTTTTACTGCTTGAAGTAGCGGCTGTACTAAGTGTCCATGTTCATTCTTCTCAGGTCAACATGGTTCAGCGCCTGACATACCGCCGTAGGTTATCCTACAACACCACATCCAACAGGACAAGACTGTGAGTATATCCTAATTGGGTTTTAAACAGCGTTTGTGCGTGGGTGTTATCTTGGTTGTCAGCTTGTATATTAATGAAATACAGTCGCGCTCAAGAACATGTTTAGTTTACAGTAACTTAAAATGATACTGAGTTACCGACAACTGTGGCTTAACAGGTATTTTAACCCGTTTTATCATTGGGTGCACATGCGCACCTGTAAACATCTATAAACACACATGCACATCTGAATAAAACAGCAGCTGGATAGTAGTGATACAGAGTAAGATACAAAAAGAATTTATTACATCAGTGATGGATATGTAACTGCTGATCAACTGAACCCTTATCTGGTTAAATATTTTTTAAACATCAGATTTTTAACACTGCATGACATCCCACTTTTAAGAAAAATTATATGGGACTCGTGGTACTGATGTGCTGAGATGACTTTCTGCTGTATAGGTTTTAAATCAGTAAGCTCGCTCATCAAGAAAGTAACCAAGTTCTGCCTACAGTTTACTTGTAAATAAGCATCAAACAAGTCACATCTGACAGGCTTTGGACAAGGCCCTTTTTTATTGGCATGTTCAGAACTGTCACTGTAGAAAAATCAAATTACACATTCAAGAACAAAGATTTGTTTTTAGTTTTCCATTTCTGTCGGACACTGTACTGTGAAAATAGTAATTGTGTTGGAATCCTTATGTGCACCCACTGATCACAAATCTAAATGCAAGAGGAAATAACTTTGTGCACTTGCCTTATACTTCATTTGGTAAATATCGGCATGGTGCACCTGCCTCCCGAAGGTGTGCACATCAATCGGCCCTGCTGGTCTTTCCTGCAATCTGGATGACCAGCTGCGTTTTATGCGTGTCATTTTGCTTGCTGTGTTTTATTCACAAGTTAAATCGTTTTGATTTGGGAGAGTTTGAACTTTTATTCTGTCTAATTTTAGGTCCCGAACCCCAGGCAACCGTGTTGTGTATCTCTACACAAAGAAGACTGGCAAGGCTCCCAAGTCAGCATGTGGAATCTGTCCCAGCAGACTGCGTGGTGTAAGTAGTTGGACTAACAATTAGTTACTTGGACTGAAAAAATGTTAACTAATGGTGCTTTTTCCACCACATGGTGCTGACCTGGCTCGCTTAAAGCTTGTTGCTTTTCCAGTGGCACAGCTCCCCCACGACATGGAGCTGGTGATGTCACAAAACACAAATTGCTGGCTTTGAAAACCAGAACATCAACTGCAGTAAAGTTTGGCGCTGTTTACTCATCCTGTGTTTGTTTTTTGGACTGAACATGGCTCCGTGCCCCAGTTCTCAGATCAGTTTTCCTTGTTGCACGTTCAGCTTTTAACTGGACGTTTTTGTCAGCCATCAGCCAAAGGAGCATATAAACCTCTTTAAAATACCTCGAGGTAAATTTACAAGCTGCTGTTGAGTCTGGTTGAAAATACATCTGAAAGCTGCTCTAACTTTTTAGAGATTTTACAAGTGGCAAGTTTCTGCTGGATTTGAGTGAGCTCTGCATTTGGTGGTGATAGTCATCTCTCTGGCCAATCAGCGCTCTGCAGTGTTTACATATCATCATTTAGTACCTACTCAGCACGGTTGGAACCTGGAGAGAGCTGGGACTGAAAATGTAACCGTTTCTAGGCACCAGGTACCTATTTTGCCAATGGAAAAGCAAGAGAGCTGTGCTGAGTCGTGTAGGTTCCATGCAGTGGAAAAGTGCCGTAAGTTGTACTGTTAGTAGTAGGGGCACAGTTGAACTTATTTACTTGAGATCTCTACATCATATGAATGTTAATGTTTAACATTTTTAAAAAGAAATAGTGGTATTGCTGTATTTGGAAAAAATATTTGCTCAACATTTTTTTTCTAAGTCATGGATCATTTGTTAAGGAGATGGAGCATTATTAGGATGCATTATATTGGTGCTGTTTGTCAGACATTTGGCTTAATATATACAGGTGCTGGTCATAAAATTAGAATATCAGTTGATTTATTTCAGTAATTCAGTAAGTCAAAAAGTGAAACTTGTATATTATAGTCATTCATTCCACACAATTATTTCTTGTAGTTTGATGATTATAACTGATAACTAATGAAAACCCCTAATTCAAGGAAAAGATGTGATAAAGTGTTCAAGCAATGGGGATAACCACACCCTGGAGAGGATTGTGAAACAAAACCCATTAAAATGTGGAGATTCACAAAGACTGGACTGCAGCTGGAGTCATACAGACGTATACAAGACATGGGTTACAGCTGTCGCATTCTTTGTGTCCAGCCAGTCTTGAACAAGAGACAGGTTCAGAAGAGTCTCACCTGGGCTAAAGACTGGGCTGCTGCTGAGTAGTCCAAGGTTACTTTCTCTGATGAAAGTAAATTTTGCATTTCCTTTGGAAATCAAGGTCCCAGAGTCTGGAGGAAGGAAGGAGAGGCACAGAATCCACGTCGCTCGAGGTCCAGTGTAAAGTTTCCACAGTCAGTGATGGTTTGTGGGGTGCGATGCCATCTGCTGGTGTTGGTCCACTGTTTTCTGAGGTCCAAGGTCAACGCAGCCGTTTACCAGGAAGTTTTAGAGCACTTCCTGCTGCTGACCAACTTTATGGAGATACAGATTTCACTTTCCAACAGGACTTGGCACCTGCACACAGTGATAAAGCTACTAGTACCTGGTTTAAGGGCCATGGTATCCCTGTTCTTAATTGGCCACCAAACTCACCTGACCTTAACCCTATAGAAAATCTATGAGTTATTGTGAAGAGGAAGATGCAGTACGCCAGACCTAACAATGCAGAAGAGCTGAAGGCCACTATCAGAGCAACCTGGGCTCTCATATAACACCTGAGCAGTGCCACAGACTGATCGCCTCCATGCCACGCTGCATTGCTGCAGTAATTCAGGCAAAAGAAGCCCCAACTAAGTATTGAGTGCTGTACATGCTCATACTTTTCAGTTGGCCAGCATTTCTAAAAATCCTTTTTTTCTTGTATTGGTCTTCAGTAATATTCAAATTTTCTGAGATACAGAATGTGGTGTTTTCATTGGTTGTCAGTTATAATCATCAAATTAAAAGTAATAAACATTTGAAATATCAGTCTGTAACAAATGGGTATAATATACATGTTTCACATTTTAAATGGAATTACTGAAATTAACTTTTTCATAATATTCTAACTTTGACCAGCAACTGTAAATGAAAAAGCTGGTATTTGGTGTTTTGTAAGAAAATTGAAAATTGAAGCTTCTAATTTTATTATAAACAGTATTCAATCTGAAGATATGTTATTTATGTACAAATATTTAAGCACTGGTGTTATAACCTTGCTGTGTGAGCCAGCATTGGGTGAAAAAACCTGGCAGTTTTGGTCTGTTAATGTAATTAGCTGATGGCACTAGGGGAAACAGATGTGAGCTACATGGTTTTATGAAGGCAACAAAAGTTGTGCATTTCAATGTTCGAAGTCTCTACACAAATAGTTGCTAAACATTCTCTGCTGTGCCCACATTTTGTAGATAATAGATAAGACTCCACTTCAGTTGAGGACAAACGTGACAAAATGCCCACTTGTAAACCACTAGACATAAAGTCCCTATGTCTATATGGGCTGAATATTTTTGCTGTTATGAAATACATACGAACAATTCAGATTGCGGTGGTATGTTCTGAGCATAAAACAACTAGAAAGTGCAGCATACATGTGTATGATACTCAAATCTGTCGTCCCACTTTTTGAAGGGGAGCTAAACCATTGTAGAGAGGGGTATTGTTGCTGTTTTCTCCAGCAGAGCAAACCAATATTGGGAGCAAGATAAACTAATTTGCTACAGCCCTACACACAGATCAGTGCTGACCCACCGACTAGTTAAAAACAGACCCCCTCAATGTTCAGTGCATAAAAGGGGATAATATAAATGTGTTCTGAATATTCATTTAGGTGTTTATTTTTATTACAAACTCTTAAAGGCTTAACAGATACCATAGCACAATAACATTTTTTTTAAACCTTTTAGAGCACCCTCCAAATGTTATGGCTTTCAGGGGACCAAAGGTTTAGTGTTTCACACCTTTAGACCTAAAAGAGCATCTCATAATGTGGCTGACAGTTTATGCATTTTATTTATTTATTTATTTTGGAGTCTTGAAGCTCAGCAATTGACATCATTCCAGTCAGTTTTAACTCTTACTTCAAGCACTGCCTTTTTCAGTCGAAGAGGCCCAGGTTCCTTTTTAATTAGTTAAATCTAAAACTGTTTGTACATCGCTCTTCTGGTTACATTTTTGAAGAGCCAGTTTGCAGTTGTCCAATTAAAAAGAAGCTACCATTTCTGCCTGTAGATTGTCCTGTATTCTAACAATGTTCCTATGGTTGTTTTGATTTAGATGCGTGCCGTGAGGCCTCAGGTCCTGATGAGGCTCTCAAAGACAAAGAAGCATGTGAGCAGGGCCTATGGTGGTTCCATGTGTGCTAAATGCGTGCGTGACAGGTAAGGGGTTTAAATCACTTTAAATTCTGGCTGTTTTTTAACAAGTCAACACAGAGAATGTTTCAAAACTTATATGGACAATGCATAAGTTCGGCTAAAGGCCTAGGGCTATTTATTTAAAAAAATCCTCTAGAACTGTGAGATTCTCATTGTTTGAATGTTAAATTATTTCTCCTGTTGAAAAGACTCAACATGGGTAGCTGATTGTTTTTGTGCATTCTACCTGAATGAATGCACAGTTACAGAGGGTGTAAACTGTTAATCCATCCTGCAGGCAGACCATGTCTTATGTTCATAGCTGATTTAATAGGTGCCTCATGGCAGAGATTGTAGATGTTTATCATTTGTCTATTAAGACCCTCGACTGTAGGAACATGTATGCTAATAGCTTCGAGTGATTGTGAAAAGCTAACTTTTCTTTTCTTTTCTCCTCCCCCCCTCAATTTTGCCCTCCTCCAGGATCAAGCGTGCTTTTCTCATTGAAGAGCAGAAGATTGTTGTCAAAGTACTCAAGGCACAGGCACAGAGTCAGAAAACTAAGTAAATTTGTTTGTACTCCAAAATAAAGGTTTCTGAAACAACAAATCTGGCTTGGTGTGTTCTGATTAAACTGATGCATTTTTGCTCAGATTGAAAAGTGATACATCCGATAGTAAATGTATGGGGTTTACTCTTGATCTATGTTCAGTGTGGCCTATTTGATATTTTCAGTAAAATGAGTGACTTTAAAATGTCTTCTATCTTGAAGTCAAGCTGTTGGGAATCTTTATGTAGATTTGAAATGGGCTGTAAACATTTTTTAGTCTGTTTCTTGTGGCTTTGATTAGTGTGAAATTGATAAAATGTGATAGTTCTAACAAACCTGGTGAGGTTAAATTATTGTAACTGCTTCGGTTACTCCTTTGATTATGGTGGTTGGGTTGGCATAAAGTACTTTGCTTAATGCAAGGAAACGACCTTGAGGATAAATTAGACTTGTTTTTTCCTTCCTCAAGCTGTTAAATACATAGATTCATGGTGTTTACTTTAACAGGTTGTAGGGGCCAAATCACACCAATTGTGGATTCAGCCTTAATTTGTGAAAGTCTTAAATTGTTCTGTTAAGTCCGTTTTACCTAATAATGTTCATTATTTAAAAGGCTGATGTCTAATCTGTTTTATATAGACTACTTTAAACACGAGGAATCTCATTGGAGACCTGCTCTCTCCCAATACAGAGACTGCCTTTATATTAGAGACCTAGCTGCTGTTCATTTAAAGACCAGAGCTGAGTAGTAATGACAAGCTCTATTCCCCCTATTACACGTCAGAGAAGAATCACAATGATGTTGAAGCTTTAATTTTTAAGTTAAAGTAGTATTTTAATCGTTCAGCGCTCAACTACAGATTCAAAGATCTTTAAGATGGGATTGTTTCATGGTTTTATGGTGAAGAGCTCTCTGAATATGCTTTTGTGAGACACTCTGGAACTGCAGTTTCAAATTGGACATTCAGCTGTGGCTCTGACTGCTAATTTTGTTTGAGATGTGTTCTATCATGAAAACACTACACAAGCATGTTTACAAGAGAAAACAAAAATAGATTTTCACTAGAGGTGGTTTTAAAAGTAAATGTATGGCAATTAAAGTATAATAAAAGGGCACGCCGTGTACCTACATAATATAAAAACAACTTTAAGTTCATTTTTCATTCATTATCTGTAACCGCTTATCCAGTTCAGGGTCGCGGTGGGTCCAGAGTCTACCTGGAATCATTGGGCGCAAGGCGGGGAATACACCCTGGAGGGGGCGCCAGTCCTTCACAGGGCAACACAGACACACACACATTCACTCACACACTCACACCTACGGGCACTTTTGAGTCGCCAATCCACCTACCAACGTGTTTTTTTTTTTTTTTTTTTTTAATTTTTTTTTTTTGGACTGTGGGAAGAAACCCACGCGGACACGGGGAGAACACACCAACTCACAGACAGTCACCCGGAGCGGGAATCGACCCCACAACCTCCAGGTCCCTGCTGCGCCACCGTGCCGCTCCCAACTTTAAGTTGTCAGTGGGATTTGTTTTAGAGGAAGCCCATGGTCAAGTATCAAATGGCTCTCAAGACCCTCTGTAGTGCTCAGGGTAGCTACAATGATGCTCAGGACCCTACCTGGAATAATTTGGCGCAAGGCGTGAATACACCCTGGAGGGGGCGCCAGTCCTTCACAGGGCAACACACGTAGGTACACGATTGAGTCGCCAATCCACCTACCAACGTGTTTGGGAGGAAACCTCGCGGACACGGGGAGAACACACCACACTCCTCACAGACGGTCACCCGGAGCGTGCCACTGTGCTGCCCTGTCTCTCTCTCTCTCTATATATATAAAGGGCATTTCTATTCACCCATGAGCACCGAGATTCCCTGATACAAAATACAGAATAATCTTTGTGTCTACAGTATGTGCACTACATAGGGAGTATGGGGTGATTTGAGACGCAGCCCAAGTGTAGTGGTGGTAGGAGCTGGCGCTGTTGAGCTGTATTTCCTGGACACGTCGTCTTTACGCCGCTCTGTTGACTGAGAAGCTGCAGCTCGGTGTTTGTGGAGGAATCTGTCCAGTTTAATCATGGAGACGTTAATCGGTCTTCCGTTCGCTGTATTAGAATGTCCGAATATTAAACTGAAGAAGCCGTCCTGGCTCCACATGCCCTCCGCAATGACTGTGTATGCAGTAGTTATTGTCTCGTACTTTCTCATCACTGGAGGTAAGTGTTAAAGCCGGCTAACAAATCAGCAATATATAGTTAATTATCCTAATGATTTATGGCATTTTTACTATATACTGCAAACATGGATTTGGCCTATAAAATATGGCTTTGTTTTACCATGTGCAGTCGGTGGTTACGTCTCTTTAAAATGACTACATTTATATATTTTTTCCGTCTTTAGCTAGCTAGCATAGCTAGCTCCTCTGGCTGCTAAATTATCTACATTCCACAATAAACTTAGTTAGCTATCGCTAACTGTTAGTCTGTTACACTGTAATATATTAGGGGATTGTGTTTTCTCAATTACGAGTTTTATAGCTACATAGTTTTTGTTCATATTTGTTAATAGCCCTTTTTTTCAGGTATAATCTATGATGTGATTGTTGAACCGCCCAGTGTTGGCTCAATGACTGATGAACATGGTCACCAGCGCCCAGTGGCTTTTCTGGCTTACAGGTGAGGTTTATTAACCAGTTTTCGGCCACACAGCTGAACAGGAATGCACATTTGGATAGTTGATCATTTTCATCGCTGCAGTAGCACTGACTTGGTGGTGATGATGTTAGTGTGTTGCACCTATGTGAGTGGATCAGGTACAGCAGGGCTACTGGAGTTTTAAAACATTCCCATTCCCTGGAGACTTAATTAAACACACCAAACTTGTTGGGTGACTTTGTAGATGCAGAGTCAGAGACAGTTGGCCCCAAAGTTTGTGCCAGGCATCCTCTAGTCTTCACAGTGCAATGGTAGCTGGATATTTTTAGTAAAGCAGTGATACTGAGGGGTTTAAAAACTCAGACAGCCCTGCTAGGTCTGATTCATTTGTACCAGCACAGTATACTGGACCATGCTGAGAATGATCTCAAACAGTGTATTAGTGTGTGAGGTGGAGCTTTATCAGTGCCAAATAAATGATAAAACAAAAGGATTGCTTCTGTTTACAGCCACAGTGCTCAATGTGCTTAAGCAAGATAAGGACCAAACTGTACAGAACAGATTCATAGTTTAAGGCTCTTTCTCTAAATGCCAAATTAATCCTCACTACTGCTTGAGCCATGGCTCTGTTCGTATCTTCACTGTGCTTTCCTCTGAACAGACCACTATCATTTTAAATGCCACACACTACTATAAATTGTCATATTAGTACACATCTGTACCTTTATTTCCACAGCTCAGTAGTTTCTGCATGACTGCCATTAGGCGAGTGTGTCCCTTGTATTAAATGCCTCAAAAATATTTGTATTTGTCTTAAATAAATGTTTCCTAAAATACCTGTCTACTCTCTTGCTCTCAGAGTGAATGGGCAGTACATCATGGAGGGTCTGGCATCCAGCTTCCTGTTTACAATGGGTGGTCTTGGATTTATTATTTTGGACCGCTCCAATGCACCCAATATTCCTAAACTCAACCGCTTCTTGCTGTTATTCATCGGCTTTGTGAGCGTGCTGCTGAGCTTCTTCATGGCCAGAGTGTTCATGAGGATGAAGCTGCCGTAAGTCCATCATTTCTAAAATCAGATATGTTTCATAGGTACTGAGAGAAACACATTTTGTTTACTTAATTATTTATTTATTTGTTTTTGATAAATTTGTGGCTAATGATTTCAATTACTTATATTTCTGAAATCAGGGCAACTTAGATTCATGTTTGCATTGTCTAAGCATTTTTCTTTATCAAGGGACAGCTCAGCTATGGAAGCAAATCTGTCTCATCAGACTTTGAAATATTACCACCTTTGAATTTGTAGCACTGATTTTTTCTTTTTGCACTGAAATTATGCATCTGAATTTTGTTGCTTTTGAATTTAAGTCTTCAGGCTTCCACCTCTGAATATTTTGCTTCGAAATTATGCCTCTGAATATAGTTACTCTTGAATTGAACTCGTGAATTTTCAAGAACACGTTTTCTGTTATTATTCAAAGTTAATAAATTCAGAAAAAAATCAACCTTAAAAACATTCAAACAATATATTTTTAAGTTGCTCAAATTCGACAGACCAAATTCAGAATCCAAAATACCAGTGAAAAAATTCAGAGTACACATCCGGGATACAAAGGATGAGCAATTAGGATTTTCTGTTTCACTTTAAATGCTGCACTAGTTGCATTCTGTCGCCGCTAGATGGCGAAATACGAACACAACTTCCATACCGTGAACAAACTACACGTTTAGCTTCCTTCCAGTTCAGTTATATTCAGGTTAGGGTGACCAGACGTCCTCTTTTTGCCGTCCACCGTATTTCTCTTGTCCCATTTATTACAATAAGCCCTAATCCCTTTTTGAAGAGTGCACTTTGATGACGTTATTTTAGGTGAACAAAATGGGCGCGCCGGGATCAAGTGTTCAAGGGGTCGGAGATCAGAGCAGAAATGGGACACACGTCGCCGCGCGCACCTTCTTGTGTTTTAAATCACTGTCAGACGAGCTCCACATCAGTGTTGGGTGCTGCGAACAGAAATGTGTTGAAGGTTGTTAAGGCAATTCATCATAGTCTCTTCTTCGTAGGGAAGCGTTTCTGTGTCACACGAGCCTTTCACTTTCTGCTCTATATAAAAAAACCGAAAGTCGTCACTTCTGTCCCTATAACGACACAAATACACGGACACACCTGACCGTTACTGACTTTCTGACGAGATAATCAAGTCACATCTGCGCAGTTTTTCTCTTTAACTTTAGAAGAAAACAGGCCAAATGTCCGGATCATTAAAATAGGAACGGGAGAGACTGAACTATAGCTCTCACATGCAGCACGTTTTTATCAGCCAGATCATATAAAATATGAAATAGAAATACGTTTACATAAATGTCTGGATGCTAGCGATGCTCTGATCATTTATCAAGTCTATATTTCTTCTGGTTGATAAAATGTGGTGCTTGCTTTTAGTAACGTTTAAAAAAACAATGTAAACAAGTTGCTTTAATACAGGGCTTCAGGTTTGAAGTTAGGTATGAACAGGAAATAACAGGTTTCAATGATAATAAACTGTCAAGAAATGACAAAAATTGTTTTATTATCTTTGCTTAGGGCCAAATGTTGAATCTGTCCAAAAGGGCATTTGTTTTTTTATCTTGTTAACAAGTATCTGGCAGCATGGTTGGTTATGGAAGCATTTGTGATGCCAACCTGCCCCATGTGTCCTCTTTTTTTGAAAACTCCTTTATGGTCACCCTAATTCAGATGCCTAATTGTGAAGCTAAATATTCAGAGGTGGAAGTCTGAAGACTTAAATTAAAAAGCAACAAAATTCAGCAATAATTTCAGTGCAAAAAAATTCAGTGCTACAAATTCAAAGGTGGTAAAATTTCGAAGGCTGATGAGACAGATTTGCTTCCATAGACAGCTTTTTATTTGATAAACACATCTTAACATTACTTACCAAAATCTATTGTATTAATAGCTTCAGTATTTCTTAACAGAGTAATGCTGCATAAACACTGCTCTGGCGCATCAACACACAGCAACTCATCATTCATTTTCAATGTAAATTGTTGATTCCGTCAGATTTAGCTGCATGGTGTATAATGGTGTGGTGCAGCAAGTCTGAGAGATGCAGTGCAGTGAAAAAAGCCAAGACTAATTTTATGCAAATGAATTTGGCCCTACCTCTCCAGTAGAAGTAGCTGGTGTTTGCACAATGAGTGTCAACATATTCAGTGTCTGAAATCAGAATGGATTTAGCAGGGTGTAACTTGAAGTGGATGATGCACCAAATGCCTTTTTTACATTGTTATGTGGCCAGCTGAAGAGGGGGGGGGGGGGGGGGGGGGTGTTCACATTAGCTGCTGCACCAATGCAGTGTAAGTGTATTATAAGAAGTGTTGTAGATGGTACAGTTTTGTTTTCTTGGTTTAAAAAAACATGTATGAAAGAAATAATACCAAATTCACCTAATGATAAGTTTGGAATTATATTGATCTTGAACAGTGAAGCACGCAGTTTAAAATAAATGTGTGTGTGTGTGGAATGGCGTTCTGAGCAGTGTTGATTGTAAAGCGTTCTTTGATATCTAGAAAGACTCACTATAAATGTAACTATAAATAAATAAAACATTGCTCTGAGTAACGAGGCATTTTAACTGATTGCATCTATATTCTGAACTGGTTAAATAATTAACATAAATGTGTCTCATTTTGCAGTGGTTATCTCATGGGATAAAGCAGCAAACACAAGGCTTTTACTGTGGAATCTCCCATAGACAGAGACTAAAGAAAGACTGCAAATGAAAAGGAAACCCCCTTCCAGTGCCAAGCGTCAGTGATGGGCAGTTTTTTCTGCCTGTTATATTTGTTTCCACGTATGAATGTCTGGTCCCCATGTGCTCTAAGTTACTGACTGGAGTGTAGAGTTATCGAATCCTGTAGAACTTGCACTTACGATTAATAAATACATTTAGGAAAGGGAAGACGTGCTTTGTAAGGGTGCACTGTGTTGACTGATCCACGCCCAGTTTCATATGGAATTTCTCCTTAAGAACTTGTTTTGTAGAAAGCTGAAAAAAGGCCTTTAAAGTCCGGCAGTTGCTTGATGTGCTGTTTGTTTTCTATATAAAACCAAAATAAAACTTCCTTCCCCACGTTTGATGTTCTTTTATTTAAAAGCAAAATCCTAGTAAGACTCATTTAGTATTTAAGTGTAAATGATTTTATTAAGCTTTGTATTGATATGCATTTAGTGGTCAACACAAATGTTCACGTTTATGCTGTTGTTTCAACAGCACCTGCACTATCGACTTGATTGGCTTTAGACACCAGAGGGAGACATATTACACTACACATTCCCTGTAATGAGGTCAGATGTATAGGGACATTTTAAAGGGCCCATATCCTACACTCTCAGAAGATAGAATGCATGGTAGAAGTACATTGTACCTTACAGCATAAATGTACCTTTTTAAAGGTACAAAAGTGGTTTTAAAGTCCAGTTTTCTGCCCTTAAAGGTAAAGTACATTCTCCAGAAGGAAAGGTGAATGTTTGTAGGAGTTCAATAGAACTGGGTACAATAAAAGAACGTAAGTCAACAATTATAATTGAATAAAGTACAATTATGTTCCTAACTAACAATACAGAACAGGTTCCCCTGATAACTGTGTTTCAGTAAGTCCACAAATAACATTTGTTCTTGTATGAATCAAGAGCAGACATTTTTTTACATTACCATATTCCACCCTATGATTAAACAGGATTATATTGTGTACCTTTAGGGCTGATACGTGTAAATGAACTCTTCTAATTGAGTGTCCTGTGTCATGCTTCATTTAAAAAATACAGCAGCATTATAACAAGAACTTGGCTTCGGTAGTTGCACTATCCTTAGTTCTTTTTATAAATGTCCCTGAGTTATGTTATAAAAAGGTAATATATGAACATAACAGAACCAGGAAAAAAAAAGTGACAGCACAAATGAATTGAAACAGTTTAATTAACATATTAATTGAATAGAAATTCTAGTTGTATCATAGAATTCCACAGATCAATGTAATTATAAAAATTGCTATATATATTTCCAAATATAATACGAATAAAGGAGCCTTTTCATTCATTCATTCATTATCTGTAAGCGCTTATCCAGTTCAGGGTCGCAGTGGGTCCAGAGCCTACCTGGAATTATTGGGCGCAAGGCGGGATTACACCCTGGAGGTGGCGCCAGTCCTTCACAGGGCAACACACACTCACACATACACTCACACCTACTGACACTTTTGAGTCGCCAATCCACCTACCAATGTGTGTTTTGGGACTGTGGGTGGAAACCCACGCAGACACGGAGAACACACCACACTCCTCCCAGACAGTCACCTGGAGCCGTGATCGAACCCACAACCTCCAGGTCCCTGGAGCTGTGTGACTGCAACACTACCTGCTGCACCACTGTGCAACCCTGGAGCCTTTTCAGTGATACGTATTGTTGATGAAAAGGTCTTTTCTGCTCTGCACAGCACTGACTTTTGGGTTTTAGTATTTTATTTTGGACCAACAGAGACGAGCAAAGTCATACAGACATCGGTTCTTGTACTGGCATATGCCAAATGTATTAAGAAGCTCCGCTGGAGTTCTAGAATGTATCCAGATCCAGTACAGAAGTCGTTTTAAGCTGTTGTGTTAGTCCTAGCTTCCAACAGTACTTTTATTGCGTTATTATTTTATCAACATGACAGTTGAGATAACCACCTACCTCTGACCAAAAGACCTCCTTTCCAACGTGGCCCTGTGCACAAATGCTTTAGTAATGATTATGTAAGGATCATAGTGGTCAAAGTCAGAGTCAGCCGTTCTGTTAGTTCTACTTTTAAAAACGTAAGAGTTCCTGCAGCGAGATTGAGGTCACTGAGGGCAGAAGTTCCTAGTTATGTAATCTATTTTTACCTGACACTGTCAATGATACCCATCTTTTGTCTTGCACATTTATCAACATATTAATGAATTACAAAGTGGAGATAAAGTAACAGTAGAGCATGCTGCTGTCCAAAGTACCTATTTTTAGATTGCAACGTACAGTACAATATTTTATTATGTTTGAGGCCTACTTTAGAAATGGCCTAATATTTTACCTTTCATAGACATGTTTGACCACTTATTGCGAGTACCAAATGTTAATGAAAATAACAGTACTCCATCTTAGATAAATGAAATGTTTATAAATTGGCAATAAAATAAACACAGCATGAGAATCTGACAACCAGTTCAACTAAGTGATAAAGCTTCAATAGGCAACAAATAAAGCTCACTTATCATCCTGCTTTTTTTTTTTCCAACCCTCAGCTCATTGTGTACTGGCTTCAGTGCAGGGCACTTTAAACTCTTCCACTCCATTACAGTTAAACAGACCAGTGATTCACTTGCTCTTATCATAGGAGGTGCTAGTGAAATCGCTGAGTGTGCAATCCCCTCACCCTCTGAACATGTGAACAGCTTGCAGAGCAGATATTAGCTTCAGTTTCAGCTTGTGGATAAAGAGTGCTTGCCAAAAAACATGTCTGTTTAACCTCCTTCTTGCAAAAGACATCAATATGCAGACTTTGTTTTGATGTTTACATGATGTGAATTAAAGAGAAGCAGTCATGGAGTGTGGATGAATGGATGAAGGCGATATTCAGTGATGAATTACAAATCTGTTTTGAACAAGAAGCAGGAGCTGGAGGTTTCGTCTAGTGTCATTCTAATGAAACATTAAGATCACTGAAGAAAACATCATGGGAGTCATTACCAGAGGGGAACAGAGCCTCTTGCCTCAGCGCCACAGTGACATGGCCAAAGCCAAGACAAGAGTCTGGATCTCAAGATACTGCTGAAAGCAGTGTCATATATTGTTTTTTTATGTGCTATGATGCTCTCTTAGTATGGTGATTCCACTATTTATGCCAGGTGTAAATTAACCCAGAAAAAAAAAATACAGGTCATGAGCAATCTGTTGATGACCAGTCAGAAGCATCTGTCACCCATTTGCTATGAGCTAAAATAAACATAAAATATTTGTATTATATTAATTTATTAAAATATTTATTATAATGCAACATTACTTGTATAATATAATGTTCATCTGAGATTTTAATTACATTTAAATACTAATGACTATGTGTCAACATTTAGAAAGCACCTAAAGTGTGTAACAACTCATTCATTCATTCATTCATTATCTGTAAGCTCTTTTCCAGTTCAGGGTCGCGGTGGGTCCAGAGCCTACCTGGAATCATTGGGTGCAAGGCAGGAATACACCCTGAAGGGGTCGCCAGTCCTTCACAAGGCAGCTCACACATTCACTCACACCTAGGGATACTATTGAGTCGCCAACCCACCGACCAACATGTGTTTTTGGACTGTGGGAGGAAACCCACGCAGACACAGGGAGAACACACCACACTCCTCACAGGCAGTCACCCAGAGGAAACCCACACAGACACAGGGAGAACACACCACACTCCTCACAGACAGTCACCCGGAGGAAACCCACGCGGACACAGGGAGAACACACCACACTCCTCACAGACAGTCACCCGGAGGAAACCCACGCGGACACAGGGAGAACACACCACACTCCTCACAGACAGTCACCCGGAGGAAACCCACGCAGACACAGGGAGAACACACCAAACTCCTCACAGACAGTCACCCAGAGGAAACCCACACAGACACAGGGAGAACACACCACACTCCTCACAGACAGTCTCCCGGAGGAAACCCACGCAGACACAGGGAGAACACAGCAAACTCCTCACAGTCACCTGGAGGAAACCCACGCAGACACAGGGAGAATACACCAAACTCCTCACAGGCAGTCACCCGGAAGAAACCCACGCAGACACAGGGAGAACACACCACACCCCTCACAGACAGTCACCCGGGGGAAACCCACACTGACACAGGGAGAACACACCACACTCCTCACAGACAGTCACCCGGAGGAAACCCACGCAGACACGGAGAACACACCACACTCCTCACAGATAGTCACCCGGAGGAAACCCACGCAGACACAGGGAGAAGACACCACACCCCTCACAGACAGTCACCCGGGGGAAACCCACGCAGACACAAGGAGAACACACCACACTCCTCACAGACAGTCACCCGAAGGAAACCCACGCGGACACGGAGAACACACCACACTCCTCACAGATAGTCACCCGGAGGAAACCCACACAGACACAGGGAGAACACACCACACTCCTCACAGACAGTCACCCGGAGCAGGACTCGATCCCACAACCTCCAGTTCCCTGGAGCTGTGTGACTGCGACACCTACCTGCTGCACCACCCTTGTAACATCAATTAAAAAATATATATATTAAAATTGTTCTCTATTACACAAAAAGTAATCCTTCATGTTACATATTATTTCTCTGAATTACTGAGCAGATCAGAAATTCATTTATACATGGAAATGAATAACAAATCTTTGGTCTTGGTCAATAAGTATAACGTATGATGTTTAAAAAAATAAAAAAGTTCATTTTGTTCTTTGTTTTTTGTTTGACTTTGGGATGTGATGTAGATCGCTGGTGCCATTTGGACATAACTCATGCCCGTTATCCTCCAAGAATCCCTGGACAAATAAATAATGGATTAGGAACTAGGCATTTTACGGGAAATTGTTTTTATCATACGATCAAAAACAAAATCCAGACATTTGTGGGAAGGGCCAGCTATGCCTGCTACACTGAAAGAACTCTTTGTTAATTCACTACATCTGATTATTATGAATGGAAAACAAAAATGAAAGTTTCCTGAATTTACCTTTCTCTTGCTTTGCATGTCTTGAGTGTCTTTGCTAGCAGCCAAACCGAGGTCCAAAGCTTTCTCAATGTCTTGAAGTAGAAGCAGAAAGTACATCTTGTGAGCAAAGAGGAAAATGCAGTTTTAAATTAAGACATAAATGTGGAAATGTCATGGTTACCTGTTAGAATCTGGTCCATTTTGTCCACTACTAGGTCAGAATCCTCTGTGGTAAAACACATTGGAGGCTTGAACTTTAGGACATTGCGGTTCGGCCCATCTGTACTCAATAAAATACGCTGTTCCTTCAATCTGAGAGAGAAGATAAATAGTGCAGTTCTGTATATAAATCTGTAACTGCTATATGACTTAACTGACCATAACTGTGCTAACTGACATGTGATGAATTTATGCTCTTCAACTATGACAATACAAAAGGCAGTAATTCTCAAAGAGAAGTTTTCACCTGTATATGACATCCTGAGCTTCAGCTGTTGCAGGAGTTCTTTTAATCTGGTCTTTCACCAGCTCCACACCAATAAACAGTCCACAACCTCTGTTAAAAAACAATCAGTGACATTTTTCTAAAACTAATTTAACCATTCATAGGCACTAGAAAGATCAGAAATGTATGAAGCATTCAAAAATTCCAGCACTTATTGACAGTTCACATTGTCTCAATGCTGACCTGACTATTATATAATTACAATACACAAATCTGATTTAAAATTATGTAATATGCATTTTATCACTAATAAAAATATCAAATAAAATATCCTCAAGTCTCCAAAATCCCACGGCACATTCATAATGCTGTTGAAAGACAGTTTTTGTTGTCAAAATAACTGGAGTTGCTAACTGTAATATCAGTGTTGCAGTGTATTAGAGTCGGACACTGGGTTCCAAAGTCCAGCAGCTAATTACTAAGGCTGGTTATCCTCCCACTGGAATATAAACAATACCTGTAAAGCTGACTAAGCAACTGTAAGAATGACACTGTAACCAGACCTGATGTCTCCAATTAAGGGGTGTCTCTCTTTCAGCTTCTCCAGTTGCTCAGTGAGATATCCTCCTACTCGCAAGGCATTTCCTTGGAGATCTTCCTTTTTGATCACATCCAGAACAGCTAACCCAATAGCACACGATACTGGGTTCCCACCAAACTGTAGACACACCCAGAATTAGTCAGGTTTATATGATTATAATTTACAGTTGTATGTATAATTTACATTTTTACAATCATATGACGTACTGCTCCACTTATGCTACGATAAAGCTATTAATATGTAAGCTATCAAAGTTATTATTTGTTCACTGATATGTTAGTAAAACATATAAATTCCACTGAAAATTTATATCGAAACCAAATCTGTTTGGAATCAGAAGAGGGTTTACTAGGATTGTGTTATTCAGGCACTGTACTGAATATGATATAATTAAGCTGGGGGTGAAGGCTAACATAAAATTCATCCAACACACATGAAGCTTTGTTACATTTTTTAACCCTTAAACTCTTAACACTCAGGAGCCACTTAAAAAAACTGTACAAGTGCCACATTCTTGCAATATTTGCCAGTGAAAGAAAAATCAGAGTAGACTTAAATCTGTATATGAATTGTAAAAATAATCCATGGCACAACACCATTTAATCAAATACGTATTCAGTCACTGCTTTTGAATAGTATAAAAAACATAAAATTTTCCTCACTGTGTTAAAATACTCCATTCCAGACGCCATGAAGCTTTCCGCCACCTCTTTGGTGGTTACAACACAGGACATTGGATGACCATTTCCAATGGGTTTTCCCATGGTGACAATGTCTGGCACAAAGTCTTCCCCTTGCAGTTGAAAGGCCCAGAAATGTGTACCCACCCGTCCAAAACCTACCTGGACCTCATCAACAATAAAGATACCCCCTGCGTTTCTCACATGTCTATTGAAGAAAAAGGTAGAGAACACAGAATTAACAAAGATACATAGCAACTACACATCAGTACATTTTTACCCCTAGACATGAAAAGTGTAATCTCTGAAAGAAATATACAAGTTGTAAATATTCACACTGATTTATACGTGACATTTGTGAGGTTTAGGCAGATATGAAAAAATGTACTATTTGTAATAGGGATTATTCATTCATTCATTATCTGTAACTCTTATCCAGTTCAGGGTCGCGGTTGGTCCAGAGCCTACCTGGAATCATTGGGCACAAGGCGGGAATACACCCTGGAGGGGGCGCCAGTCCTTCACAGGGTAACACACACACTCACACATACACATACTTTTGAGTAGCCAATCTACCTACCAACATGTGTTTTTGGACTGTGGGAGGAAACGGAGGAAACCCACACGGACACAGGGAGAACACACCAAACTGCTCACAGGACTCCAACCCACAACCTCCAGGCCCCTGGAGCTGTGTGACTGAGACACTACCTGCTGTGCCACCGTGCCGCCCCCATGTTTGTTTAAAGTATGCTAAATGTCAGTTGCCATTACAATATACATTCTAGTTCTGATGTGCGACAGCCACACAGTCCAGTTCAATAGTGTATTATTTCAGTACATGAATGTTAACTTATAGCAATCCAGAAATCCTACATAAAATTCCTGTGTTCCACCACAATTTTTTCCATTTTTCAATAAAATTACTTCAACGTCACAATTATAACCAAAGAAGGCATTTTTGGTTGGATCCATTAGTCAATTGTTCACAAATGAATTGGGACTGATTACATACTGTGCCACTTTCTGGAAGTAGCCCACCGGAGGAATCACCTGCCCACCACAACTCTGCAGTGACTCAGCAATAAAGGCAGCAATCTGCACAAGAGGAGACTGTGTGAGACAAGTGTAATCAAAAGTCTATTACTCTATATATCCACATCTGTAGTAGTGATTACTGAGCTGAAATACAGCCAAGTAGGACAACAAATGACTTTCAAAGAAAAGGTTAGACAGCTAGCATGTAGCAGTGTACAGGAGAGCAGAGAAAAGACAGACATAAGAAATCAAGAACATGGCCCATCTGTAATTTTCTCCTAAGCTGTCTGTGCCAAGGGTTTATATATTTTGTCCATTTCAGTATGTCTACTTTCAACCTTTAATGCTCCCCCCTCCTATTCTTTTCTATCTATTCTTTTCTATTATATGAATGAAAAAAACCTGGATATGCCTTTTAGAATGTTCTTAATTTATTTAATATTAATATATATATTTAATATAACATAAATCCTTTTATTAACATCCTCTTCCCTGATTAAACAATCAAATAAACACACTTTAAACAGAGTTTCTATTCCAAAAACCAGCGTGCCTGGATGAGCCCAGTCTGTGCAGACACTGTTATTGCTGTCACAAACACACAGTAAAAACAAGCTTCAGTGCCTAGTGTTACACGGCAATGTCTCCCAACAGTGGATCAGTGCCCATTTAAAACTCTCAAGCCACAGCTCTGTGCCCCTCCATAGCTCCATGAATATGGCTTGAGACATTTCCCCTGTGGCATGCAAGATCCACTCTTTGCTGTGGTCTAGTTTATAAAATGTACCCCTTTACTCTGACCTTAACCCCAAAGTAATTGAGAAAATGGAGTAAAGCTTTTGATGTGCTTGTGGATTCCTCTTTTGAACTAATGCAGTATTTTTTTCCACTCACTTCCACCAATTTATCTTTGGTTTTAGACCGATTATAAAAACTTGCAAGTGCCAGTTCAGTTTAAAACAGAGTTTAAAGAACCTTCACATAATATAATATCAGTGAATTGTTCAGCAGTCCACCTTGCAATTACTAATGCACATGGTTCCATCACACGCTGATTTGGAAGTAGTGTTTTTAGTGCATATTTAGTAAAGCTATAAGTTGTTTAGTTATATGTACAAACCTTCCGCCCTTTTGCATGAGCTTTGCCAATGATGTCTTTAACTTCATCTGCATAGGCGGTAGCAGGGTCTGGGTGGTCTTCCCTGTATTTTCCTCTGTAGATATCTGGACTTGGAGCCTGAGAAGCACACAGTTATTTTAACAGTATTAGAAAAGTGTTAGACACTGTCAAGTGTCTGAACCTCTGGTTCTGATGATAATTCAATTTTAAGAACACATGAATTATTCAAGAGTAAATGTAAAATCCTGTCATGTATTTCTCCCAAGTAAAAGGTCAAAATACAGAGTTTTCATTCATTCATTCATTCATTATTTGTAACTGCTTCATTCATTCATTCATTCATCTGTAACTCCAGAGCCTACCTGGAATCATTGGGCGCACGGTGGGAATATACCCTGGAGGGGGTGCCAGTCCTTCACAGGGCAACACAGACACACACTCACACATTCACTCACACCTATGGACACTTTTGAGTCGTCAATCCACCTACCAACGTGCGTTTTTGGACTGTGGGAGGAAACCCACACGGACACAGGGAGAACACACCAACTCCTCACAGACAGTCACCCCGAGCGGGAATCGAACCCACAACCTCGAGGTCCCTGGAGCTGTGTGACTGTGACACTACCTGCTGCACCACCGTGCCGCCCCATACAGACTTTTGTTACCTCAATATAAAATACAATAAAAATGTGTGGTTTTCATTAAGCCCTGTGAAGGACTGGCGTCCCCTCCAGGGTGTATTCCCGCCTTGCGCCCGATGATTCCAGGTAGGCTCTGGACCCCCCGCGACCCTAAATTGGATAAGCGGTTACAGATAATGGATGGATGGATGGATGGTTTTCATTAATTCATTCATTCATTGTGGTGGGTCCAAAGTCTACACAGAATCACTGGATGCAAGGCGGACACATCTTGGATGAGGTACCAGTCCTTTGCAGGGCACCTCACACACACACACATTCACTCACACACTCACACTTATGGACCTATCCACCTAACAACACGTGTTTTTGGACTGTGGGAGGAAACTGGAGCACCCGGAGGAAACCCACACTGGGAGAACACACCACACAACTCTTCATGGTTAGTCACCATAGGTGGGACTCAAACACTACATGTTGCATCACTGTGCTGCATTTTTTTTTTATCTCTACTCAGATGGGACAACACAATCCTTCCTTCTGACCGTGTTATTTCAAATGAGTCAAGATGGTTCGCTGAAAATGTATAAATGTAAATGATCCAGAATAAAATGCAGTTTACATTCATATCAACATAATTTTAGGGAAATGACACGGTTCTATTGAAACACAACAGTCAAAAGGAACCTGATGTTCTGCTTCATCTGCCAAGTTTAAAACAAATAACACACACTGGGCATTGAATAGGCCATGCAATATTCAGCCAGTATACCTGACACCAAGCCTTTGACACCCTCAATATGTACATAATTAAGACCAACTGTTTTGGGGTCATCATTCCAGAAGAATATAGTAATCACCATCACACTGTAGATGCACTAACGTAAATGCCTGAAAACTCAGTGCACACAGTTAAAAGGATGTAACTAACAGAAGCAGAATGTAGGTCATGAGCTAACGGTCTATTAAAAATGAATTCTGGTAACATGCTAATTTGCCTTGTTAATTTGAAATACAATAGTGCTACACAGCCATGATAACATGGTATTAAATAATACTTCATGACTCCAGAAAAGAACAGCATGGATAAGCAACAAAGAAAGAGAAGTGAAAGAGAATCAGAGACAATGATAGAGAGAAAGAGAGATGGAAAGGTGTCATGCGAGTGGGTAAACAGGTTTACGTATGTTCTCACCACATGCACATGTTCACTGTTCTGGGGCTGTGGAAGCTGGTGGAACTTATAAGGGCTGATTTGGATGAGTGATGACACATGGCCGTGATAGGCACTGCACAAAGAACACAATGAACTCTGTCAAACAGCTGGAGACCCAATTTGTAAATAAACAATAGAACAAACTCTTATTATGTGAAGCATGTGATTGTGATTTTTGAAAAGAACTGGAATCTTTCAGAGACTTTGCAGCATTCTGTCACATTATCAGAGAGGAACAGAAAAATCGTACATCATTTCAGTCAAAGCATCCTCCAGCTCACAATCATGAAATAACACAACTCACACCTGGAAAAATATCATCACTCGCAGATCACAGCCTTGTACTTGGTGAACTCCCGGTAACATTTTTAAACATTCTTAAATCATAAGCACCCTGATATGTGTGTGTATTTCACACTTATTAATCACACAATAATAGAAACACATCAGTGTCACAGTTATTACTGGGTTATAAATTAAACGGAAATATTGCTATGTTTATTATGAGTTCGTGATGGAGGGGTTATATTTGAATGAAAGTTAATGCAAAAGGATTTAGACTATTTTTATTTATCTGTTCATCATTACATTCTTTAGAGGGTTGTGGCTGTGTTAAAAACAACAAAAATGGAAGTACAAGGTTGGTTCCAACAGTGACAACATACTGTCAGAAAACTAACCCCACTACACAACACAATTAGAGGAGAACACTAAGTGCTCCATTCTACTATTCCAGCTTACAAACACTAATGACTATGGGAAGAGGACCAGAGAGTGAAGCTAACTCTGCTCTCACAGAAACTAACAATTTGAAAATGCAGATATTCTGCAGGATTCAGCTACTGAAAAGTACCCTTTTGTAGTTTTTTTCCATTAACTTGGCTTCTTTAAATCAATAATGAATTTTAAACATCCATTATTCTTATAAAAAAATAGAGTAAAAATCTTATCAGGCAGTGTACAGACAAAATAAACATAAAAATCCACATCTAAACCTAACCCAAACTCTACCGTAATCGAGAAACTCTTTCATAATCAAGAATGTATCAGAAGGATTATACAGAGTTTGCAATCTGTAGGTAATCTATAAAAGACTCTATTAATACACAATTTTATAAACATTACCTATAGATGTATATCCTACACATATAAATAAACATGTGTAGAAAAATGGAAATAATCTTACTGGTAATATTCTTACAATGTCTTTAAAATGAGAAATATATGTATGATTTCTCACAGTCCCCCTACTTGCAGTTCTGTGAGCTAATACCAAGAAACACTTATTAAATGACACCATGCATTTATTACCAGAAATGACTGCATGCTGAATGAGCTTCCACGGAAGGTACTGGGCGTAATCCTGCAACTCTCAAGCCCTGTATCATTTGGTATGACTAAACAGCTGAGTCAGGACTTGTAGGGTCAGTAGACAGAAGACACTGAACAGAGTTAATGTGTAAGCTGATAGCTCAGTGCTTCTCTGAAGCTGGTTACTCTTTAGGTGTATGTAGCAGAGAAAAAACAGACACAGATGCAGTGCTGTATTGACTTACTGGTCCAGCGTGATGATGTCTTTGTGGCCAGTGTGCTGCCAAGCCAGCCTCAAGGCCAGGTCATTGGCCTCCGAGCTAAAGGTCAAAAAAGCAAGAATTCAGCTACTGAGTCACCATGAAACACGCTCCTACTTGCATAAGATCAGGCTCCTATCTTCTACTCGGAACTCAAGATAGCTGTTTCCTTTCAAAGAAGATGAACCTGGACTTCTATCAAAACAGAAGACATTTTCAAAATTGTATACACCCAGTTATAAACTGATTTGAAAACAACTGGCTGTTATTGCAAAAGATCATTATTTAATAAAGTTGGTCTTAATAATATTATGACAATGTTTTCTCTGTGTGTATCACACTCAGATATGCACACATATTATAAATCCTGAGGGCAGTCTTTGAAATAATTTGTTAATGAACCATTCAGTTATAAAAAGGGTGTGTTTTGCATTCTGTGCTTCACTAAATTCTACTCATTTGTAATGGAACAAGCAGTTAGCCCGTGTTCTCCAAGTACTGGAAATATCCATGATTTCCTTGGAAAAGTAAACTGCAAAATGATGACACATAATTTATCATATATAAGATTCATACCTTCATATTGCAAGCCTCTACCAAAACATGTCATTAGAATATAATTAGCTGTACATCACTAAATCAGTAAATGAGTTTCTGCTGTACGTACTGGATGTGTATTTTCCAGAGTATGCTCAAATCAATACACTTTTATTTTTGCTCAAGCACATTAGCAAGTAACTGAATCTATATTTTGCTCAGTTAAATTTTAGCTGTTCACAATTGGTTAGTAATACATTTTTTAGAGTTACATTTTTGCTGTGTGGATAATACGGCAGTTCTTGTGTAAGACCTCTAACACTACACCAGCCTACTTCCTATTACAGGACAAAAATTTAAAGAAGCTCTGAATACAAGCAAATAGTAGCGGTCAAATGACCGGCTTTGGCTCTTTAACATTTAAATTACACAGTCAATGATTACACCTGCGCAACTCTGTGGCTACAGGTCACAAATACTGTCTTTTTCGCTCACACATGACAACTTCATCGCCCTCTTACTTTTGCACCAAATACCTGAGTTAGTGTCGTGCAAAACTAATGTGTGCATCAGCAAACCCTTCTGACCAGTCAGAGGACTCATTAGGCATGTGTCAAATGCTAGTTCTACTGGTTCTGTGACTGAGTGCCTCCTACGAAAAGCCTTCTCCACAAAACAACCATGGAGGGCCGAGGATTCATGTACAAAATGGAATGGAAAATGGGAAATTAATCAAATTAGCAAAAATCAGATTTCCCGCACCTGGTGTATGATATTTTTGTACTTGTGTGTAGAATTGGATTTGTGAACCTGCAATGAAGTATTTGTGAAGGTGTAACTGAAGAGATTTTCTCTGTGACTTCAAATTCACTGATACACATGTGACTATTTTCTACAACAACAGTACACAGTTCTGTTTCAGAATTTGTTAGAAGTGTTGCCAAAAAAGTATTTTGCTTTGCTTGGTGCCTCTGAGGAAGCTGCAGAATGCTCTGCTGCCTCTGAGGCAGATTCTAAAGAAGTACTGCACATTTGGGGCACATTTGTATTATAACTGAATGGCATACGATAATGTTCTGCTTCAGAGGCAGCAATCATGTGCTGTTCAACTATGTATTAGCCTCTGCCTCAGAGGCAGCAGAGCTTCTTCAGAGGACGCAATCATAACACAAATGTGCAGGAATGTACTTCTACAAAATCTGCCTCTTTGGTATTTTTGCTCCTGAGCTCCCCCTACAGCTGCAGAGTGTAGTTCATTTTTACAGCTCTGTCCTGAAATCAATGGGGAGAGAGGGAGGAGTGCTGGGGTAGCTTCCTCTAAAAGTTACATAGTACAGTTTCCGCAGTGCTGATCCCAGTGTAGAAACAACAGAGGCTCTCTTCTCCCTATTACAGGTCAGTGGAGCATCACGGTGATTTTGAAGCTGTACATTTAAGGTGAAAATACTACCTAGTAGGGATGGGGAGATTCACCGATTCACATCGGTGGTTCGGCACACATGTCTGCGATGCGACTGCACCGGTAGATTCAAGTTGCATCGGGTTTAATTTGCGGGCGAATTTACGGTGCATCGCCTCTAGCCTTTTTGCATCGGCAAATACCATGGTTAAATCGGGTGTTTTGTTTTGCAGTATTAGTTCCTTATTGTAATGTATTTTCTGAGTCAACGTATTTTTTTATTGATTTCTTTTTTTTTCTGAGGCAACATAAATGCACCATCGTGTCCTCAGGCACGGACTCAAGCACGCAGACGTACACAACAAAAATGGAAGGAAACGAGAGCATTAGCAACGACAAAGAGATATTTAATGCACCAAAAAAGACACACAAATCAAACGTGTGACCATATTTTGGGTTTTTTTAAGCGAGGTGGTCAACTTAACAAGATGCACTCAATCTGCAAGCAATGCCGTGGGGCTATAAAATACGTTAGTAGCACGACAAACCTGGTGACGGCACGACGGCATGGTGTGGAGTAGCAGATAAGTCTAGCAGACAATAGTATGTGTTGCAAATCATAATTTTCTCTATGCATATTTTTAATACTGCACTTTTGAAAACTGTTCATCTTATATGTTTTATACATTTTGTATAAATATAGACGGAGAATATAACTGAGTAATTAAACTGAATAAAATGTAATTCTCTGTCTGAATGTATTGAATTATGGATTTTTTATATTATGTATTGGTTTTACTCCATTGAAAACAACCAGATGCATACATCCCTCAGATTGTTACAGAGAGTAAAGCAGAATTGTGCTATTGAGTTAAGAAAACTGATGGGTTAGGCTAATACATCCTCAAACCTCAACTAACTGTATCGAATGATTACTTATAAAACCAAATCCTCTTATAATTAAGTCATATCGTTATCAAATCATTTTTGAATCGCATTGTATCCTGAACAGGGTTGATTTGTATCGCATCGTATCGACAAGGGTTTTCAGTGTATCGCAATTATATCGTATCGGTGGCAGTGTATCGAGATGCGTATCGAATCGACATTAGTGGTGAAGATATACATCCTTACTACCTAGTGTTCCTTTAAGTAAATTCTGAGCTGCTAATTTTGAAATTCTACTTAAGTAGATTTTAGGGAAGGTACTGTTTTATTTACATTGTTTTATCCAAGCAACACTTTAATTCAGAATGATTCTTCTAATCATTTTGACACAAAAGTATAGGAGAGTGTAAAAGATGCCCTGAATTTACCTCTCCAACAAGTTTACATTCCAGGTCAGACTGCTGAATGTTGGCTGGAAGCCATAAACCTCGGGTGGGACATGCATGTGCATAGGGATTGGCTGAGAGCGCATGGGATTCATTTCACTGTGAATATATTTTGTAAGATCTCTGTCTGGCCTTTGTGTCTCTGTTATTTTAAGAAGATGGCATTTGAAGTTGAATTATTAGAATTTCTGTGCCTGAGATCAGCTATGAACTACCATCCCATTACCATTAAACTGATCGTGTAAATGTTTATACAATGCACAGTTCACAAATATTGGCACAACTGGTAGCAAGATGAGCACTAGAAAACTTTCTTAATTTGCATATTTTTGAAAGCTATTTTAAAATATCGTCAACAATCTGAAATACAACCAGTGAAAGAATAAAATACAATCAAAATCTTAGTATGAAATAAAGGAGGAATATTTTTTCAAATCTCTGTGTTGCATTTCTTGAAATTGCTTTATATAATAACCTGTGTACACTTGGGTTGCAAAGATCAACTCTGTGCTTTTCCTCTTTCTCTTTCAACGCTTAATAACACTAGAGAGCACGTAGCTATGGTTCACAAATCAGCACTACACATGTTTTCCAATATTTGTGCAGGGGGCACTGTATATACATTTACGGGAACAGTTTAAGGGCAATGGCACGTTAGCTTCACTTGACCTCAGACTCAGAAATGCCAATCATTCACACTTCAAAGGTCAGCACTACACATGTGCTGCAGGAGATCTAAAAGCCACACGGAGTTCTTACAAAACAGATTCACAGTCAAATGAATGAGTAGTTGCCATTGAAGTGTGTAGAGAAATGAACTAAACTGTGAGATAAAAACTCTCAGGTCCTATAGGGACACAAGGTCCGTATTTTCTGTCCTGGCAGCAGCAACCTAGAAATGTATCTATGCATTGGTAATGCGTGTTTGCATTCTTAATGTGATTTTATGCTCACGGGCAGCTGGGTGAGTCAGTGGAGTGAGTGGACATACCCAGAGTTGACGAAGTAGCAGACGGAGAGTTTCTGGGGCAGTGTGGCCTGCAGACGCTGAGCATACTGCACCAGGTTATCGTGAAGGAAGCGCGAGTTAGTGTTCAGCAGTTTCATCTGCTCCGCTCCAGCACGGACAACTTCCGGATGACTGTGTCCCACTAAGAGAGGAGTGAAGAGAAATCAAAACACCTTAATTCTGTAACACTGTGGCATAGCACACAAAGTTCCTCCACCCAAGAAAAAGAAGTGGAATGTACAAGAGGAAAGAAAGAAAAACAACTCAACATGTTGTTCTGTGTATACCATGAGCTACATTGTTGATGCAGTCCAGGTATTGCTCGTTTTTCTCATTGTACATGTACTGTCCACTGGCTCGAACGATCTTAATGGGGTCATGACCGAAGAAGATCTTACAGGATGGTCTAGAGAGAGAGAGAGAGAGAGAGGGAGAGATGCAATTGAAATTTAATTCATTCATTCATTATCTGTAACTGTTTATCCAGTTCAGGGTCGCAGTGGGTCCAGAGCCTACCTGGAATCACTAGGTGCAAGGCAGGAATACACCCTGGAGGGGGCGCCAGTCCTTCACAGGGCAACACACACACTCACACATTCACTCACATACTCACACCTACAGACACTTTGGAGTCGCCAATCCACCTACCAACGTGTGTTTTTGGACTGTGGGAGAAAACCGGAGCACCCGGAGGAAACCCACGCGGACACAGGGAGAACACACCAACTCCTCACAGACAGTCACCCGGAGGAAACCCACGCGGACACAGGGAGAACACACCAACTCCTCACAGACAGTCACCCGGAGCGGGAATTGAACCCACAACATCCAGGTCCCTGGAGCTGTGTGACTGCAACACTACCTGCTGCACCACCGTGCTGCCCTATTGAAATTTGCCAGTGCTAAATTAATATTAATTTAAAACTAGTAAATAGCTACTGTATTGTTCCCTGTAGATGATGTGGTCTCTTGAAAAATGAACAAAATGTCATTTAACCAAAGGTTTCCAAATTTCTTGCCTGTGACAGTACACTGATCATCCATAACATTAAAGCCACATCCTTGTTTCTACACTCACCGACCACTTTATTAACTCCACTGACCATGCAAGAGCACTTTGTTGTCCCACAAATGCAGACTGTCCATGTTGCTCTGCATACGTTAGCTCACTTTCTCCCTGTCCTTCAATGGTCAGGACAGAACAGGTAAGGTTTGGGTGTTGGATCTATCTTTGCCATGTGGTGATGTGTTAGTGTGTGTTGAGCTGGTATGAGTGAATCAGACACAGCAGTGCTGCTGGAGTTTTTAAACACTGTCCACCCTGTTAGACATGACAGAGACAGTAACTCATCTATTGCTGTAAGTTTGTGTTGTTCATTGAGTTCAGTTCATCTAGCACTGAGGATGATCGACCAACCAAATCATGGTTGGGGGCAATGTTTGCAGATGAACAGAGACACCTGTAGTTGTAGAACTCAGTGGAGTTGATGAAATGGAATAGTGTAGAATTGAGGAGGTAATTATCCATCCATCCATTATCTGTAACCCTTATCCAGTTCAGGGTCGCGGTGGGTCCAGAGCCTACCTGGAATCATTGGGCGCAAGGCAGGAACACACCCTGGAGGGGGCGCCAGTCCTTCACAGGGCAACACACACACTCACACATTCACTCACATACTCACACCTACGGACACTTTTAAGTCGCCAATCCACCAACCAACGTGTGTTTTTGGACTGTGGGAGGAAACCAGAACACCCGGAGGAAACCCATACAGACACAGGGAGAACACACCACACTCCTCACAGACAGTCACCCGGAGCGGGAATCGAACCCACAACCTCCAGGTCCCTGGAGCTGTGTGACTGCGACACTACCTGCTGCGCCACCGTGCCGCCCTATGAAGAAAACTAATTTTAATTTGTCTTTGAAAATATTGAAACATTTTCCAGTAAATCTATGAATGTTATAATGTTTTTATTTTATCGAAAACAATAGCTAAAAACTTAAACGCTTCTGTCTGTACCTCCATATTGAATGGTTTAATAAATATAATTTTCTTGCCATTTAAAAGCGTATGATTTTGCCCTGAGTGTAACCTGTTGATCATATATTGACCTAAATTCACAATATCAGCACTCTGCATCAAAATATAGCAGTGTGTTTTCTGTACAGAATGTGTGTTATTTTTGACTACTACTCATCTACTCATTTGAGAAGATGTGCAAATCGTTTGCAGAGTTGTGTTCCTGTAGAAGACTTAAAGCGCGCTATGAGACATTAAAGATTTATGATGTAAAAGACATTTACCATTTCAATATTGCAGGTGTACACGTGTACGTAATAAGTTATGTGTAGCACGGGTTTAAACCGCAGGAAGGGTATAACCTCTTAAACACATCAGAAGAGAGTCGAGTTGAGACACAAAATCGACTCAAGCGCAAGAATGAACAGAGCAGACTGAGATCTCTTACCCAATGTGTTTCTTTCTCAGATCGATGGTTTTCTGTTTATTGAAAATTTCTGTTGCCATCGTGGTTCTGAAGCGCTATGTATGTGTCTGTCTCTGTCAACGAGCGTGTATGAAACTGCTGCTCTACTGGCCCTGTCAAATCCACCCCCCCAACACACACACACACACACACGTCCGTCACACACATGGCACACAACGGCCTCATGATTCCGAGGTTCACCCAGGATAGAGTGCCAGTCCATATCTGAATATAGACACACACAGACAGACATTCAGTCACACGCACTCACCTACAACACGTTTAGCTTTTACCAATAAGACCAACATTGTCTAAAGGAGATGTAGTTCCTAAACCTTCCACTAGAGGAGGCAAGTGAGGCTGAGCATATTTTCATGTGTATGTTAATCAGAGTATAACAAGATACAACCTCTACTCCAAACGAAGGGGCTGCGTTTGTACTCCAAAGCACAGTACATATGTAGAACGCTTGTTGTCTCTTAAAAAAAATAAATAAATATTGACTTGCAGGGAGAAATTGGCAAAGTGACTTACAGTGAATAACATCATGGCTGTGGACTCTGGCTGGAATTATGTGAATGTGAAATCCCAGTTTCAGTTATACAGGGTACACACAGGAATGTAAATGTTCCAATATATAAGACGGACTAGAGGTGACACAACTATTAGCAGCGGCAAGGCTCTGAAAATCCTACGATGGGAACAGGGTCATTTGTGTCTTTCCATGCTGACCAATCACAGTGAGCTCTAATAGCATTAACTAGGCAGTGCTGTAAACCAATCAGCTTCGAGTATCATATGCCGCGTCAGACTGACGAACATGGATGTACTGCGATTTATCGGTTTAACCGGACTTTAAAATCGCCATTTTAGCTTCTGAAAAGAAATAGTGCGGGAGAAATGTGTTACTTTACAGAAACCGTTGAGTAGAGGCTGTTAGAAAGAGATTGATTATTATCAAAGGGTACACCACTGAAGATCATTTGATACCCCATTGACAGCTTGGTGTTTTAACATAGGGTGACCAAATGTCCTCTTTTACCCGGACATGTTCTCTATTTTAGATTTAAAAAATGTCCGGGCGGAATTTCACCAACGTCCGGGATTTTGTTTTTCTAGAACTTACATGGAACTTCGAGAAGCGTTTCGTTCACAAACTAGTCCCGCCCTCCCCTACTCTGATTGGTTCGCTTGAGTGAGAATGGGGCGTGGTGAAGTAGCCTAAAATCTTCTCATTGGACGGTCTGTCTGTAGCGCTACCGTTATTGGTCGATAACCTTCTCTGTAAACATTTAATTGGTCAGTCTGCACGTCAGTAGTTTACGTCAGGCAAAGCTCATGTACCTACCCTCATCTCGAGCAGCTATGACGAAACGTAAATGTAAGTTCTCGGATGAAATAAAAAAAGAAATCCCCATGTTTTCTCATGTGTAATAAAGATGTAAAGGACCTAAAAGCACACATAGGTTCAGCTAAGCATACGACATAAATGAGGGGCGAGAACTCATCACCCCTCCCCCCCCGGAGCGTGTCCTATTTTTCACCATCTCAGATTTGGTCACCCTATTTAAAATGATAAGAAACTCCAAACGACAGGGCACAAGTAGAAAGATCAAGTAAATAAATAAATAGAAAAAAAATCCCTAGAAAACAAAACATATGGAGTACCATTTATGGTAGAACAACAAAGGTCTCCAGAAATGTGTATCGAGTCACAGCCATACTGCCTATTAACTATGCACCAATAGCAGTTTATGGAATCGAAGTGTAAAAAGCAGTACTTGGGACTGGTTTTTAGTAAGAGCCAGGGGCACCAACACCAGCAGACAATCAATCAATCAATCAATCAATTTTTATTTATATAGCGCTTTTCACAACAGGAAGTTGCAGAGATCCAGGTCCAAGCCTCCTATGAGCAAGCCAAGGGCAACAGTGGTAAGAAAAACTCCCTCAGCGTAGAAGGAAGAAACCTTAGAAGGAACCAAGACTCATCCGGGGAACCCATCCTTCAGACACCCCTCTGCAACACAGTGAACCCCACAAAAAAAAAAAAAAACACATCTCACTACACACCCAGCCCAAACACACAGCCACAACAAAAATTAATATTATTAACCACTAAAAGGACCCTTAACCTGGGTTTTGTGCTAGATGGGAGTTCCCTCGTGAGCCCAAGCCCTACCCATCATCCGTTCGGCAGCCACTACAATATCTTGTGTTTAAATCTAATCAGCGTTTTCCATATTTCATTTTTAAGTTCCTCTTTTGATAAATGCTGAGTGTACAAGCTGTAATTCTAAAGAAGTTGGGGTAGCAGATGGATTGCAAGAGAGCATGATGGTTTGAAAATACACTTCTTGGTCTATATAAAAGTAAGAGAGTACAACGTATTAAATATTTTTTACCTGATCAGCTTCATGGGCATTGAATATATTTTTGCGCATTCAGAAATCAATGCTTGAAACATTTTCCAAAACACTTTGAACCAGGTAATTTATAACTAGAAAAATAAAAAACCCATTTCCAAGAAAGTGCAATAAAAACAATCTGTAATTCATTCATATCCTGTATTTTCACTGAACGACTTTATTGTATTTTGTTAAATTGAATTCATTTAAAAATTGATGGCTGCAACCCACTCCCAAAAGCTGGGACAAAGGCATTGGATCACATACATTTTCTTCTTGATTAAACTCTTGAGACATCTGGAAACTTGTATTTAGCATGTATTTAGCTGTCTCTCAGATTTAGAGTGGTTTCCGACATAAATAATTGGAAACAGCAAAAGTCAATATTATTCACCCGTAGGTGTACTGTGGGTAGCAGGAAAAATCAATATTCTAAACTCTTTTCATAATTGGAGGGTTCTTTGCCATTTTTCTGCCTTGAGCTGAGAGAGGGGAAGCCTAGCATATCTGACAGAGCCACTTTTATATATATATATATATATATACTCATTCACTGACACCAGGGCTTTGTAAACACATTAGCTCAGTTTTCAGTGAGCAAACAAAACAGACTGGAGAGCAGCGAATGGTAAGAAACCATATTGTTTTTTGATTACAATTGTGAACAATGCCTAACAGTTCTTTAAGTACGCCCAAGCCCATGTTTCTATATTTTTCACTGTACCATGACAGTTACTAATGCAGTGAATAAAAAATAAAAGGGCTCTCCTAGTGTTCTGAATCATAATTCTTTGCAATCTTCTATTCAAAATGTTCCTTTAGAGCTATTTGACAATTTTCTTCTGAATTGTGGTATAAAGTAATGAGCGTCAAGCTGTATATCTTATAATTCACCTACTTAATGGTAACATTTTGAATCAAAACAGTATGAAATTCATTTTCTATAAACTCTTCACTCTTATTTTGCCTATCCCAACTTTTTTGCAGTACTTTGCAGGCATTTGTTTTGTTGTTTATATTTGCAAAACACAATCAATTTGGTCAGTGACATCAATGAAAAGCGTTTCCTTGTACATTTTCTAGTTTAAAATAAAGGTTCGAGAGAAAGAACAAATCACAGATTCATGCTTTTATTGCATTTTACAAAATATCCCTACTTTTCAGGAAATGGCATTTGTAGACGAAGAAAAAGAACAAAAAAGAAAAACTAAAAAAACCCAAAACAAAACCAACAAACAAACAAACAAAACCATCCAGGACAGACCCCGTCCTTTATGAGCAAGGATGAGTTGAGATTCGCCACTTTGCCAAATACCACATCAGCAGAAAATTCAGCTAGTCAAGAACATTGTTCCTTAATAAAGGTTTGAAGAATGTTTTAAGTCTACACCATAAACAGAACATAATGTTATTAAAGAATTGAGGGAATCTGGAGAAATAATATTTTAACAGAAAACAACCAACCAACCAACCATACAAACAAAGAACCATAGCTCAAAAATGTCAAGAGGAAACAGAGTTTATTTGGCTCCAACACTAATTTCATGTAAAATGTGTTTGAAATGAAGTGCCTTGAGCCATGTGAAGCAATTTTCCAAGAAAGGAATTTAAAAATATAATATAAAGTAAAACAAATGTGTGTTTTGAGAGAGAGAGAGAGAGAGAGAGAGAGAGAGAGAGAGAGAGAGAGAGAGAGAGAGAGAGAGGTAATCTGCCAAAAATACATATTTCATTAGAGGTTGAAGAAGCTGATGTTGGAATATGAATATCAAATAATGTTTGATTGTGTTAAATGATCAAATCCATAGTAAAATCTACCTTGTTCTCCTTCACCGTATCACGTATAACTGTAATTATCTCATGCAGTGTGCCTCTGTTACAGGTACGTCTCTCACTTAAAAACTGCTTTCTTTGGAGCAAATGCTGTAACATTAGACAAATACATTCTTGATGAACGAAATAAAACAATGATCACAAAATTCCTGGGCAATTCAAAAAATAATATTTTATGAAAAGTGGAATTTTTTAAAAGATTCTGAAAATATAAAACAAATCAATAACAATAAAAACTGAAAAATGTAATTTCATACAGCACCAATGATGAAAGTATAGAAACATTTTATGCAAATATTGAAATAAAATGAGTTTAAAAAGTTGCATTTGGCTCTCATGCACTCAAAATCAAGTTAACTAAGACACAGCTCCACAAAACAATATTGTTTAAGTGTAAAAACAATAAATGGAGACACTAATACATACCAGATTTAAGAAAAAAATAACTGGTAACAGAGCTATACAGTATGACTGCTGTATCACTGAATGAATGAGTGAAAGCCTGATAAAGAAATAATGTGACAATTCCACAGTCTATTTGTATTAGGTTTAAGTTTCTTTGTTCATAACGTGTAAAAAAATAATAAAAAACAGGAATCACCAGTGCCGCTGTAAAATAGATTAAAATATATTCTTATAACTTACAATAAATGAGTGTAGCTGACATTGATTTGCATTCTTATACTGAATATGGTTCACATATCAATACATAGAAGAGAAGTATAAATTGCACTTTTCATCAAATATTTAACTGCACGCATAGTCCACTATACACATATTAATCTACATTCAATTTAACAAGAAGTATGGAGGGGGTGGGTCTATATTACAGGTAGCATGTGAATACTGCATATGGTTTACATTTACTTATTGACTGATTTTTGACAAGAATTACAGCACAATTAGAACAGCTGTTTAACACAATGAATTAAAATTAAACGGCTTAGCGTAAACTGTCATAGTGTGGTGTAATTTAGCAACAACATACATATAGATGGAGATAGGACAATAAAACTTCATATTTTTCCTAGTTGGCATTACGTTTCAGTGCACTCCATCATTTATGGTAAGTTGCAAGCAAACGTTTGGGCTTTCAGCTGTGATGTTATGTTGTTTGTGAGGTGAAGATAAGTATCAACACTCTACAGGAATCAGACTTTAATCGGATATTGTTCTGAAACATTTTCCTGCACATTTTCTTTAATTTACCCTTTCTTTAATTAAACCCATTTTCAATACAAGTCCAAATTAATACGTAGAAAATGTTCTTACTTTCCCTTCAACAACTAAAATTCAACATATTTGCCCAAGCATTTGCACACACCTTTATAATACTGAAAGGTATATAGACTTTCAAATCTACCCCACAATATAAGGAATGCCTCTTTAGACAGCAATATGCTTAAGTATAAAATGAAAGCTGCATTACTTAAAAGTATAAAAGCGAATGCAGATTGTTTTCAGTTAATATCAACTCTATATACAAAACAAACAAAAAATAATAACCAAGCTGCCTCAGAAAAATAAATTGCCCAACAAACTTAGACTCCACTCAGTCACAGGCAGTTTATATTGGGCTGAAGCTGTCAGGTTTATGGATTAAATCTGAAGATATATGTTAATGTCTACAGTCTCTTTTGGCTTCACACTTTCTAAAGATACATTCATATGCAAATGTTTCCACACCTCTTGTAAAATAATGGGTTTTCTTGATTTTCTAAGTGTGAATAAGTGAACACATCTAGGAATATGGCATTTACTGATCATTTTATTGCCCAAATTAATTTAACATATTTGGGTTTTAATGAGAACGCTTGAACATTTTATGTTATCTTTCTAAGTAACTGCAAATTAACAACTGTAGACGTGTGTTCACTGTATATATTTTAACTTAAAAAATCAACCAAACATCATCTGCATATGGCTGTGTATATAGTTTAGACAAATATTAACCTATGGCTAATGCTAAAGTACCAGGATTTCAAATGGCTCTGGAATGTTGTAGCACTCATTCTGCTGTTCAGAATTTTGTTTAAAAAACTTTGAGTCCTGAATTTTAGCTCAGTAATCAGATTTTTTAAAGACCTTTTATGTGTTTGCTATTGGTGCATCTAAGAGTTTCCTGGGAAACTAACAACGAATGCCTTATTTTAATTTAACAACTCTGAAATGAAGATGACCCATATAAAATGATCTAAACTCTTAAATACCTACCAGTCAGGGTTTGATTCTGGTACCATAAGTTTATCAGTATTGGGTATACTGTGTGCATGTCCTGTATTTAGAAATGAATCTGATTACTGAGTGACTCATGTAGACTTTTCTCATGATCAGTAAAATGCTAATTTATTTGAACAAATCACTGCCATAAATCTGGTTCTCTAAAGGGGTTAGATTTTTGTGTTCCTGTCAACACATTCAGTGTTAATTAAGGTTTAGAGACAGAATCTTTCTATGCTACACATTTCACATACTGGAATTTTTGTGTTTGCTTGGAAATATGTACATGAGCCTTTTTTGAACAAAGTGGAACAAAGAACAAATGACCAGAAGCACCAGCTACACATTATCAAAACTTCAACACAGAAGCACTCATTCCTTGAGAGGTTAAACAACCCTGTTAGCGACGTCCCTTTGACTCCTGTCTGAATCCCTGAAAACAGCAGATCTGCACTTCAAAAACGAAGAATCTCTTCTGTCGGTGCCCTCAGCTGCTCTCACGATATGTGAACAGCATGCATTTGCAAAACTGAAACATTTCCACAAGTCAAAGCACAAAATGAAGTTTTGCCGTAAAGGAATGAATAAAAAAAGGCTAGAGGCACAAAAGGCTATAATAAAATAAAATAACCAAATTAAATCAAAAAAGAAAAAAAATCTTTAAAGAAACGTCATCCTGTATTTCTCAGTTGATCACAAGGTGTAGCATTCTCGATGCAAATTCTGCCCACATGCCACACCCACTCCAAAGAACTGCGAGGTCCAAGCAATTGCATTCGGGCTGAAGATCCATCCAATTTCCTCAGGATTAGACCGAAGACCAGTGCGGCTGCTGCCCCTTCCTTCTGTGCACTTAAATGTCATACTCCACTGGTGGTCACCCTTAGTGAGCGAATCAGGGAGTCACCCAAATCAAATGCCGAGGCACTGCAAAGGGCAGTGTAAGAACTGACCTCCTTACAATAAAGGTAACCAATAATCATTCTTTCACCCTGCAGATAAATCATCTTTCAGGCCACCAGCCAAGGTGTGACTCCCTTTAGAGAATGACAAAAGAACAAGGTCAAGCTTCAGTACTTCAGACTTTCATCGCTGTCAGAACAAAATCCCCAGTCTCTAATGTTTGTCATAGGTTGAAAATGACTGCTGGTTTTTTACATTGTTTGCCAATTTTATGTTGAATAGTTCAAAAGAAATGTTTTAAAATAACAAAGAAAAAAAACCCTGGTTCCATTAACTTCCATTCAAATAAAATCAGTTTTCTTCTCCTGTAAAGTAACCAGTTTGGAGCAATGAGGTTTTGTTCCAACAGCAATGATTTGTAATATTACAATGTGTTGTAATAAAAATAAAAAAAATAAAAAAAATAAGCCAATGACAGCCAGTTAGGGTTTTGTAGAAGCCATAACATTTTTGGCCACACCGCCATGTGATATGTTTACACATTCATGCGTATTTCGGCATGTGGAGATAGCCTTTAGTCTTTTGAGCTTGGTAGTATCACATGGTGATGAGTTTTCAGATGAATGCAAACATCTACAAATAGCTGAGAGTCAGTCCTCATCTCTCCATCACCTCCTCCTCCTCTTCCACCTTGTTAGTCCACTTCTGTAGCCGTTCATATTCTCTTACTCCGAGGACCATGCAGTGCTGCCCTCATTTTAAGAGTCTCTTAGCTGGTGAAGTATTTAAACTCCACTGTTATTTGTGTGAACATGATACACACTGTTATGACTGCACAAAGGTGAGTGAAAGCAGCTCAGTGTGTCTTTGTGTGTGTGTGTGTGTGTGTGAGAGTGAGCAGGAGCCTTTTAAGCATTTGCTCTTTTTCCTTCAATGTGTACACACACACACACAAAATGGTACTCGTTAATTTATACTTTTTTCCACAATAATAATAATAAAAAAAACTATAAATACAAAAATGAAGCATTATTTACAAATTCCATGCTCTTTGAGTTAGACTGATCACTGTAAGGGAAACACAAAAAGGAGTACTGTAAGATAAAACATTCAAATACACAAAGTGGTTCACAGTTAAGACGATATTTAGCAGTACACGGTGTTACTTGATGTGCCATTAGAATACAAAACCCATGCAGTTTCATTAAGGACACATTAAAATAGCCTTGTAGGTGTCTAGCTAGTCAACATCTGGCTCAGACACTTACCTTTTGCCAGCAGCCAGGCATTGGTAGTCCATCTGGACCCTGTTGTGGAAAACAAAACAGTGAAACTGTATCAATGAGACATATGTTGATCTGATTTTTAAGCTCTAGGGAATATTTTACAACATTTATGTGCTAACAGAGTTTGCTGTGTGCTTGGCAAATGACGTCTATGATAAATTAATTTAAATAAATAAATACGTTACCCACCACAACTACTACTAATGTTCTACTTTATTATTATTATTTTACACCAATGAACACTGTCAACAATAAAATTTCTTTTGTTATGATGTTTTAAAATGTGCTTCATCATGTTCTAAATCTAAATTTTCTCAATCATTTCTGAGTTCGACTGTTTGCAAAATAACTGAATGGAGCTGAAACAATTACACACTGGAATGTCAAAAGTTCTTTTATAAGTCATTAATAGGAAGTTTGTATCACTTCGCTGCAGTAACAGCTTTTACGCGTCTGGGAAGGATTTACAATAGATATAGGAAAATATCTGCTGGGATATGATAGCATTCAGAACCAAGAACATGAGGTGAGGTCAGGTACTTGATTTACTGGATGCTTCAGATTTAGAATTTATGAGAGCTGTTAAATTTGCTAAAGAAATGTTAAATCTTTAATTTTTTAAAAAGCTTACATACATTTATCAAATATTTTAGAAATGCAGAAAATGTTTTATCTTTGGACTTCAAAAAGATGCACATGATGAGGCAAACTTTAAACTTTTGTAACTAAAAATCCATTTAATAGCAAACTTTGTACGGTTGCATGAACAATGTATTTTTTCTTGTTTTATTTTCAGTTGTTTAAATATTGGTCAATGGTGTGACTTATGGGACGCCAGATAGAGTGGAATTGTAAGTAGGTATATTTTTCAAAGCTTGTTAACTACATACAATAGCCCCCCGACCCCCGCCTCAACCCCTGCACCCCAACCACCAAAAAACAAATCCAAAAATATTCATACACACTCAGTGCTCAAACTGAAAATGGCAATAATGTGACTGAGTGGCATGCAATGAAAGAGTGTTTGCAGAGATTTTAAATTCGAACATACAGTTTGTTCGATATGTCAGTCAAAACAGTGCTAATGGTAAAACATATAGTAACTTGTTTTTAAGAATATGACATTGTAATGTGTCAATGTACATGCACAGTCAGTGTTTATGAAACATTTTCAGGTTTTCAACACCTCAAACTCCTCATGCATATTTAAGAAATGTGAAATGGAAAAAAAAAGTTTGCCATCCAAGTAAAACAAAAAATATGGCAAAAATATACATCAGCTTGTAAAAATACACATCACATATGGTTTAACAGCCTTACTGTTCTTTCTAATACTTCCTTATAAACAGAGAAGAAAGACAAATTTAGAATTATACAAACCCCATTCTCAGAAAAGTTGGGAAATTCTGTAAAATGCAGTGAAAACCTGAATCCTTGCTTTGTTAATTCCATTTAAATATTATTTAATGGACTGACATACAAAGAAGAGATTTCCAATATTTGCATTGACTAATGTGATTGTGTTTTTTAAAAATAGATTTTAAATCTGATGCAACATAAGTTAATGTAGTATTGATGGTACGAAATCATGTCACAGTGTTCTGAAGCATTATACTATAAGAAGGTGAATATAAAAAGGAGCATTCACCAAAGGTGCAGTCTTTGCAAGCTTTATGCCAAAATTAGTGGGAGAATTGTTTACCAGTTCAAATAGATGCTTCAGTGCAAGATCGCAAAGAATTTTAAGTTTTACACCATCCGTGGTTCATAATATGAAATGATTCAGGGAGTTGGGGAAAAATATATAAAACAGTGGACACATCTTTGAGGTCCGAGTTTTAGCTTGTTTTTTGGGGATAAATAGGCAAAAAAAAAGAAGAACATTCAGACAATAACCAACAAAGAGAAGAAGCTTGCATCTGTGGTGGCAATAGGGTTCATCAGTACCCATGACATTGTTGATCTACGATTATGTGAAGGTAACAATGCAGAGGCTTATATTTTTATTTTTGAAAGAGATCTGCTGCCATCAAGATGACATCTTTTTCCAAGATCTTCATTTCTATTTCAACAGGGCTAGGCCTCTCTGCATGTGTTACATCAGCATAGCTTTGTAAATATAGAGTGCATGTGATTGACTGCCATGTCAGTGTCCAGATCTGTCTCCTTTAGAACATGTATGGCTGTAACAATGGCCTCTCTTGAATTCACAGATTCAATAGCCCCAGACTATCACTCCAATTTAGGACCCAATCAGAGCTAGGGAGGTCACTCGCCATCACCGCAGTTCTAAATTGCTCTCAGCAACTCTTTGTGAAATATTTCTTGTGAAAGCAGCTCAAGTCTTGTATACAGGAAAAATGGACAAAAACCTCACTTGCAACTATTGGTATCTTCAATTCCCAAACAATTAAAAAGTATAAATTAAAGAAAAGGTGATGTAACCCAGTGATAAACATGCCTCTTTATACCAGCTTTATTCGAGTGTGTGATGCAAGCTTCAATTTTTAAATTTTTTTCTACTGAACAAATGTTATTAAGTTTAATAGTGAAAACATTGCAAATGTTTTCTTTGTCTTTTTGTCTTTTAAAAAAAAGTTTCAAGAGAATAAACACATTAAGGATTTCAGTTTTTACTGCTTTTTATTAATTTCTTCTTTATTTATTATTATTATTTTTTGTAAATATGTCCCAACTTTGAGAAAATGAGAAAAGTTTGTATTAAATATTTAAAAAATAATCACTGCCCACAGAGTAGTGGAATAATAAAAAAAAAATACTTAAAAATGGTAACCAGGATGCTAAGAGCTGAACACTCAGTGAGGGCCAAATTGGAACAGGTCAGAAATAAGTTTGTTATAAGACTAGAGGTTAAAGAGATTACTCTAAAAGTATTTTGTCCTAGCACAGAAGCAAAGGTTAGTCACTGCTAGTTACAGAGTCTTGCATCTGCCATGTGTTGTCAGTTACCATAGACAATACATTTGATTTGTTTTGATTGTCTTAGTAAAACCACACAGAAGCAAATAAATAGGTGTTAAAAACAGTTTTTGTTTCTTTTTATCTGTACATTGATTCAAGTTTTCTGTTCTTTTTCTTTGTCAAAGACAGCACATGCAACTATTGGCATTTTAAGAGCAACTCTTATCCATGGAAATCAATAGTTGCAGCGGACATAACACTTAAATGTAGGGCAGTCTTGATAAAGTTAGAGGACACTAAGATGACCTACAGAAATGTTTATAATGTTTATAACTAACTATAACTAAGCCAGATTATCTAAAAGCATTATCATTTCACATAAAAAGTGTTATGATTAAACTCTGAATAGTATAAGAACTAACAACTTGTTTAGTTGAGGGCCTTTTTAAAATTAAAATGTGTATCGGTAGTCCTGACAAGCCTATGAACACTGTCCTATAGTAAGTGTTACAGATTTGGGCTGGAAAAAAACATTATTCCTTTAAGCATTTTGGTTAGCAGGGTATTCATTTATCAGGTCTATTGAAAATGAAGCAATTTACCACTTCATAAGCCATGCATGGAGTTTGGCAGCTGAGCACTGTGCCATGACGGTTTACAGGCACAGAGAATGGCAGCATGCACAGGAGAGGATAGGAAAAGAGGATAGATACTGTACCAATTGGCATGGGGCATCCAGCCCGTCCAGACCAGGTTGGCCTGGCTCGCCCTTTTCACCCTTAAAGCCCCGGAAACCCTGTGTCATAGAAAGGGAACTGGGAGTGTTACTGGGATAGAGGCTGCAGGCGCCCTTCCGGCCTCTCGCTGCGAGGGCACGGCACAGGGCAGAGAGGAGTGACCCTGTTGGGGACTGGCAACCGCATTCACCCACGATTCATTTACATATCCAAAGCATAATTAAATATTTCGCTTATCCAAACATCGCAGTTCAATGTATGGAAAGCATGAACCCACCAGTCAGTTAATGTTTAGGGATTATTTGGGTTGCCAGATTGTCCTAAGGGTCACTTTTCTCTAAAAGATCCGCTGTCTTACGTCACGGGAGGTTTCCAACCCTCAGCTGGGACATACCAATGGGCAAGGTGCATCTAATCCAGGGGCACCCTGTTCTCCTTTCTCCCCCTTAGGCCCTTTTTTGCCCTTCTTTCCCTTCTCCCCCTGTGGACACAATGGTGTGATCAGCTGAAGAAATGTTCTCATCAGATTAAAGGAGCACATTTTTTGAGAGCACTGAAATCTATTTCTCTCGTGTATGTGGTTTATTCAGTCCTCTTTGGGTCTGTAAAAGACTACTGTAAAAGAAACATAAGGAAGCAAACAGCAGCACATGGACAGCAACTGAAGTGACGGCAAAGAAGTATTCTGGCAGTAGTTTAGTATATAGTCTTCTTCTCAAAATATATATCCTCTTCAAATTCACACACACACACACACACACACATATATATATATATATATATATATGTGTGTGTGTGTGTGTATGTATAAGTCTAGTTTTTCTGGCTATGTTTTTTTTTTCTTTTGGAAACCCTTATATTCTCCCCAGATTTTGCTTCTTGACCAATAAGATTATCCCCAGCACATTTACTCCATATATATATATTTCCTTTCACGCTGTATAATGACCCAGTACCATTTACAGAGAGGCAGTGTCATAACCCCATGCTCCCACCTCCGTACACGTTGTAGCTTTACCACAATTTGCAATAAACATTCCTGCAGCTTTGTTATCAAAAACCTTTGAGATGGATATATGTTCTACACTTATTCATATTGTAATAAGTAACAAATAGCAGCAACAAAACCTTCAGAATACTTGATTACCCAGTCTGTGTGGAAAGGTTTTAGGTAAACCTGTGAAAATGGAGCCACACATATATTAGGACAGCAGGGATGATTAAGAAAGGCTTAAATCCAGAAAAGGGAAGGTCAGGATATGTTAGATAGGAATAGGATATCACAAAAAAGCAACTATGGAGATGAACAGATGAAGGGAGAATAGTCTTGAAGGGCACAAAGGAAGAGAAAGAGCAGGGAAATAAAACCCCAAAGTCGTAAAGAAAGCTTGCACCCAATCTACACCTAAATTACACAGTAATAAAAAAAAAACTGTATCCCTTTCTTAACGTTCCTGGCAACATGCGATATAGGGTGTCTTCATCTAAACCTAAATACAAATGACTAAAGCAAGTGTTCATGGACCATATCCGGCTCTACATCCATATTTATAGATAACAGAAAAGTAATGAGACTGTACTGACAAAACTAAATGACGAAAAGATGATTATGGAGATTGACTCATGACTTAAACGCAGGCGAGGACTTGCAGTCTGAAAAGCTCTTGTCATTCATTAGTGTTTAGGTCACTGTTTGCAAGTTTTTCCAAAAAAAGGAAGGGATACAGTTTTCTTGAGAATAAAGCCATGGGAATAAAACAGGCAACATACTTGTATTACACACAAGCAGCAGTAATTTAAAGGTGACTTCTTCTACACATTATGTCATGGAATCTGATTTGAGTGCAAGAAAAGTTAGCTGACTAACCAGTTTAGCTTTTAATCGTATTACACACTTCATAGCTTCATCGTGGAAGCTGTATCATTAGTTTTATTTATTAATTTTTAATTAATTAATAAGTTAATAATCATCAACTGTTGATGAGTGTTTTGTCAGCTTTGAGAAACATGATGCTTGCTTTCATTAATATAATGTCTTCATTAATAACAATGGTAAACCAATGGTAAATCAAGCTGGCAGAAAAAGGCACGTGCACTGAAATGATCCATTCATTACAGTGAGAAGCAAAATTATGTGAAATGTTTTCTGTTTGTTGATGGTTGAGAGAGACCTGTCTCATTCCATGACATTCTAAAAATGTGTAAAGTTGTCCAGCATCAGCCAGGAAACTCTAATCTGAGACATGAGTCGTCCAGCAATGAAATGAGCAGCATGCATGGGAGGAGAAATAACATAAAAGCAGATTCAGCAGCAACTGCCTGCTGTCAATGGACTAGCTCTGCAATATTTGTTGGTTTAACACTAAATAGAGAATTGTGAATATGTATATAAAAATATTTTTGGGATCAAATGGTTATGGAATGAAAAAATGAAGTGGAAAACAAAAGTTTGAATGACTGAATTATAAATTGAATATATGTTTCAAACAATACGCAATATATAGCCAATATAGGGAGGGTCCTATCCCTACAATAAGCTTTCATGGTCCATTGACACCAGATCATCTAAATAAGAGGCCATTTTGAAAGGTTCCCTATGTCATTGGTCACCTTTTCTCCTCTTTCCCCCACGTCGCCTTTCTCTCCCCTTAAGCCTGGTAACCCCTGCAAAATACAACTTCACATAAGTACACATGCCTACAGGCCTAACTACTGAGGGCTGCATGGCTTCAGTGACATACAGGCTGAAACTCATATGACTCTCTACTCTTTATCCAGTGCCTGACTTGGCTAAGGAAATAATGACTTATATACTCAAACAATGCATTGTATTTGGCATTTATACTCAGACATATGCTGCAGGGTTTTCTAATGGGCACTATGTGCAGCTTTTGGCTGTAGAAGCCATAATTTCTTGACTTCTTTAGTGCAATATATAGGAAGTAGCGAGCCATTTGATCTGCAGCCATATAATTCCACTACAAAACACAGGCAGAAGCCCAAGGCACAGTAACAGACTTCAAGAGTAAAGCAGAGTTGCTGTTTGCATGAACTCACATCTAGCCCAGGTGTCCCAGCAGCACCCTGAGGGGGAAACAGATGGGAATTAAACTTTAGCACACTGTCCATTCCTGTTTAAGCTGTTTACTATTTTTCATTTTCACAGCGTAGTTTCACTATGTTTTTTGTTACAATTAAAAGTTTTTTTTTTTGGATGATTATGTTCTCTGTAAAGCAAATCAGTTTACTTACAGGAAGTCCATATGGTCCTCTTGGCCCAGGCTCACCTGTGGAACCTTTCTCACCCTGTGGCAGATACATTTCAGATTACTAATATTACTATTAACTTAAATATAAATGATTACAAAGTATTAACATGAAACCACAACAATTCTTATTAAAAAGGAAAATTAAATGTGTGTAAACACCTGATACCACAGTATTCAACCTTTCACAATGCATATACTATACACAATTTCCTTCATGAGACTAGATTTAGATCATAATTTGAAATTAAATTTGTTTTATGGTGTCTTTTACTTTGAGGGACATTATACCAAAATAACATGCTGCATAGTGGCGCAACAGATTTGTGGGTTGAAGCCCCACCTCGGGCCACTGTCTGTGAGGAGATTAGAGTGTTCTTCCTGTGTTTGCATGGGTTTTCCTTCCATATTCCAAAGACACCTTGGGATTGGCTGTTCAGAAAGGGTCCGCAGATGTAACTCTGTGACTGAATGTCTAGGGTATGTTCCTGCCTGGCGCCCAGTGATTCTGGGTAGGCTCTAGACCCACGGTATAGCTCATATTCGGGTATAGCTCATAGAGAATCACAAAGTACCTTGATAAATTAACCACGTAAGGACAGCAGTCAAACTTACACTATCTCCTTTAGGACCAGCGGGCCCAGGGGCACCTATTGGACCATCCATACCCTACAAACAGAAATCCAGGAGTCACTGTATTAATTACTCCACAAATAAGTAATGATTAATCTCTTTTACAATCATTGAGCACAAGGACGGTGGATGATTTGACAAGTCCACTGGCCAAAGAGTATACCATGTTACAGTAAGGTTTATTGTACCTCTTCAACCTTTCAAAAAAAATCATAAAGGAACACATTCATGCATATGTCAATCGCAAAAGAACAAAGCGATATTGATGAATGGCAAAATGTTAACAGATGAGTGGGTGTTAATTCTATGTTAATTTCACACTCATCAGCAGACAGACAGCGATCTGGAGTGGCCTTTAGGCCTTTCTTTGACTAAAAAAAAAATCTGTTGTCCCCCACCAGAACACACTGCTGTACAAAACAAGGTCTTTAGCCCAGTTTTTTCTTGCTTAAAGCTAAGAAGAGATGTTGGCTGGGCGATGATGCTCGTTCATGTGAGACTCACCCTTAATCCCGGCTTGCCGTCCAAGCCAGACGCTCCCTGCGCGTTTATGGAAGTATGAGTGACATGAAGAGGGGGATTAGTACATGATGAACACAGTGAGACGAACACAAAATTGCCAACTGAGTTGTTAACACACAGTCAGAAAAGAAAGAAACTGACAGAACAGCAGCGTATGAAGTGGACAGGGACAGGGCAGCAGTGGTGAAATGACAGAGAGAAAACCAAGGGAATGTGTCAGCTTTAGAGGGATGCTTCAGCCAAAATTGAAGTTTACAGATTTCTCTGATAAGTCCCTGCAAACAAAAGGTTTCTGAAACGTTATTCTTTAATTTTATGCTGGAGCTACTTAGTGTCTAAACAAGCAGGATTGGGAAAGTGACTTTAAAAATGTATTCCTTTACGGACTACTGAAGAACCACTGACTACTTACCAGTGTAAGATATTAAACAAACTAATCCAAACGATGGTAAAGTTCAGATTACATTCAAATTTTGTAATCAGAATAGAGTAAACCTCATATGATTAAATATAATTGAGTTAATGCCATACTTCTATAAAATGGCAAACAGGAAAACTATATTGATTCATGAAGCAAAATGAAATTTGGAATATAAAATAATAATTGCCAAAAGTATTCACACTACATCTGTAAATGGAGAATGGGGAAATTGGATTTAAATAATGTCTTTAAGTGGCAAAGATATCAATTGCTTATCACAAAATAAATGTTTTTCTTTTAAAGTGAAAGCAGCACTGATTTTTTTAAACTTTAACTAATCTACCATCTACAAGCTCTTGAGTATATTTTCATGGTCCAAAGAAAAACATTAACATATCCATGTTTTAAATGTTTAGTTTACTACATCGTTTGAACACAGCATATTCAAATCCTTCACAATGTGTGAAATGGACCAATAGAAATGCTCAGGAATGATTTCATGATCATTTTGCATGGACTTCCATTAAAACGTTTTTTCCATTTTCCTATAAACCTACTATTTTGGAGATACATGTTATTCTTAGGTGGTGACACGGTGGTGAAACAGGTAGTGTCATTGGCTCCCCCCTTCAGGGTGTGTGTTCCTGCCTTGCACCCAGTGATTCTGGGTAGGCTTCGGACCCACCGTGTGAATGACTGATGTTACCATGCCCAATTGTAAAGCACTGGGTTCTAAAGCAGTGAAACTGTGTACTCTGGATTGAAAGTGAGAGACATTTGGAGCATGCTGTGTAAACTTGATTTCTGGATGGACTATCCCATTCAAAACTGAAACAGATAATATGAACAGGGTACAAAATGAGGAAAGTAGCTAAAATGTTAAATGTTTTGCAGGAGTTAGATTTAAGCACTGACTTACAAGATGCATGGCTGTGATTTAGGCTACTTACAGGAAGGCCCATGGGTCCTCGGTCACCCTTATGGCCCGTCTCCCCTCGTACACCTTTCAAACCATGCAATCCTGGCTCCCCCTGAATGCAAAGGGGCAGCAGAGGTTAGTCAAATTGAGGAAGCATGATGTCTGTGGAAAACTTACTGCACTACAGTGGTGTCATTAATCACTGCCATTCTATTATGGAGTTCACTTTTATTAAGGTGTTAATCCTAAGTATTCTAAATGGTAAGAGAATTATTTTATGCACGGATCTTTAATGAAGTTAAAGGAGACATGTGGTGTAACGTATACTAACATTTATGTTAGGACTTACCTTTGGTCCGGGGAATCCATGTGGACCCTGAAAAGCATGACAAAGGCATGCATTAGCATGCCATGTGTGATTACCTGTTTCATAATGGAATAACTTGGTGTGGCATAATACTCCAACATCAGTGCCGAACCCCTCTAATGTTCTTATAACTGAATTAATTAAAATTAAAAAGTGTATACGCAGGTCTCTAAAATGTTTTTTTTTTTACTATATTTTCGAACCGGGAAAACAACAGCAGTAACACCCCCGATAGCCAAAATAGACCACATCAGCCCTGCCTTTCAAGAAACAACATGTACTTGAAGTGTAGCTGTGCATGTGAAATTGAATACACTTTCTTATCTAATCTGTTTCTTCTCAGTACATGACTTTTACAATACTTCCTGGTATGGTTTATGCTAGCAAGCAGAGTCATGCAATAAGATCTTACTAATAAACTAATAATAACTAATAATCAGTCTATCCTAACTTCTAATAATGTCATTAAATGCTCTTCAGCAATAATATTCCAATGGATTGAACCTTAATGAGAGAAATTTAAATAGCGAGGAAATTACTCTGTGATTGTGTCTCCTTAACCTTAGCCTCTCATTGGCAATCCATTCTGAGAAATGGCCATTGGTCTCTTAAACTCTAAATCTACTGCCTGATAGTGGTAGGTCAGCCACAGTAAAATGTATCACCATGTAGATTAGATCTATGCCCTCATGTTTTCTAGCTCTGTATAAAAGATGGCTGAGGCTTTCTTTACTGTTGGATGCATTGTTAGGGTCAGTCAGAACATGTTACTGATTTGCTTCAACACAGTAAAGATAAAACTAAATGCAAGTCCATGAACTTTCAGCTTTGTTAGATTATGTTCTTTGCAACAAATGCATGCAACAGCAGCATTGAGCAGGCAATGTATTAGTGGAAAAGAGCAGGTGAAACTGCTATAGTAATTGAGTTTACTATACCACCATTCAAACTCACCATTGGCCCAGGGGGACCGTGTGGGCCAGATGATCCAGGGGGTCCTATTATCTGTTAATATGAAAAATAATGTCAAATATGTTTGATATAGCAGTAATGTGTTCAGTAGGAGACCATGCTACATGTTTGCTGTACTTACAGAAGGGCCTTGAGGTCCTGGCAGGCCTGCATCACCCTTGTCTCCTTTTAGACCATTAACACCCTAAATGCACATCATGAAAATATTACTGACATTAAATGGATAAATATGTGGATCACAACAGTTTCTCTAGTGATTCTCATTCATGGTAGAAATCAATTATTATAGTGACACCTAGCTGTCTGGATATGTCAGTAAAATATGTTATTTTACTCATACTTTATCATTTTTAAGTTGCGTTTAATAGGAAAATATGAATACATTATTTTTCATAATAATTTTAGGTAATATTTGTTGGTAAAAATGTTTGAAACTTATGAAATTCTTTAATAATCTCTTAAATATTCATCAGACTGTTTCTTACGGGTAGTCCAGGCAATCCGATTGCTCCTTTTTCTCCAGATATTCCAGGCATACCCATGTCTCCTTTTGAACCTTTGTATCCCTAGAGCAGTGTACAATTAGTACCATTATTATATGCAATGTCTTTTTTTTTTAAACGCAATAATTTACCTTGACGAAAAAAACTTCAAACACACTAAAACAATATAGATTTGCCTACCCTCTCTCCATCAAGGCCGGGAGGACCTGGAGGCCCTTGATCACCCTGTAAAAAATGAGTACAGTATTAAATTCATAATCATCTACTAAGATTACGGACTTTAAAAGTGTGCTCTTAAATCGCATTTTCAGCATATTTCGTTCATTCATCTTCAGTGTCTGCTTCATTCTCATCAGGATCACTGTCAGACCAAAGCCTACACAAAACCATTAAGTGAAAACCAGGAACACAACCTGGACAGGGCCCCAGTCCATCACAGGGCATCACACAAACAATCACAGTCACTCAACACACTGGACATTTTCACAAACATCTGATTTGAGCATGAAACTGATCCATTTTTCAGGCCTGCTACCAAAGCTGTACATTACACAGGTTGAAAGAAGCCTAAATAAAACGTATAATCTCTTATGATTGCTACCTTGATGCCCTGGGGTCCGATTGGTCCAGCAGGCCCAGGGGGACCCTGAGAGAACAAATGGAAAAACCCAGAGTTACTGATTTAGAGTGAGACACAATGTTGGTCAGTCATAGTCCAGACACAAAAAAAGCCATTAACCCCTAAAATTCCAGGTCCACTGCATCCAAAGTCATGTTATTCTGTAACTCCATGAACTACAGTGCCAACCAAATGATTTATTAGGGATTGAAGAAGCTTGGAGTAAATTTCTTGGCCTGTTTTAAGGGGTTAATGTACATACTGGCGAGTATGTTGTTGATCAGATTAAATAAATAATAATGGCAGCACATTAAATATTCACGTAGCTGTAAAGCATGCTTAACAATGCATTCCACTAACTCAAATGAAATACATTTAATTAGTAAATTAACACAAAAACACAATACTCCGCTTTGTTTCATACAAAAACGTAAAAGTCTGGTCTCCTGGTCTCTTAGCTGCTAGTCATTGTTAACTACGAAACACAGGCATGTCACAACTACTCTCAAACCAGGGCTCTATTCATTGTAGCTGGTTTATAAGAACCACATTTTTTAAGTGCGGAAAGCTCAAATTTATCAAATGCTATCAAGTCTATCAAAAGTTACTAGGTTTGTGAGGAAACTTTGAATCGTTTCGGTATTATTCAGTGTATGAATAATCAATTCCGTTTGTTCTTCTTCATTCATTTGCTTTCCTTGCAGCTGTGGATCTCCGTGGATTAGACATCTCTCCATGGAAATGTAACATTTTAATCAATACTTTATAACCATCCAGTGTTCATTACCTGACTGCTTCACTCTGCAGAGGCAGGAGACATATCAGGTCATAGGAATACCACAGTAAGTGTCTATTCATTGTATAGTGTACATTCCACTTCAGTAATTGTAATGAGAGTCATTCTACAAGTCAGACAAGTCATACTTTACAAACTGAGACACACCCTAGTGATACTTTCGATAGTTGCATTCCACACTGCTGCTCTTTGTCTGTACAAAAGCTTGTTTGTCTGTATCTGCAGCCACTAAGCACTAAGAATCTGTTGCATTTGACCACTTAAAGCTGGTGTTTCTAATAACACGAGGCATAGAAGACAGGATACAGTGACAGTGAGATCCCTGAAGTTTGATCTTTTTAAACATCCACTTACAGAATTATACTGTATGGCCAGTTATGCTCTGGGCATGTTTAATATCGTGACAAACCTGTAACGTAACTTAAATTCCCACTCATTTGAACTGTGTATAAGATTGTTCCCTTATTGTCCCTAAATGAGGAACCTATGCCAGTTACAAAGAATGGAGCCCATCCTCTTATCAGTGTTATAGTAGGCAATGTCTGGTTCATGTATTTTAGATTTGTGAGGGAATTTCAGATGCCTTCATTGTTCTGCTATGTCAAACATGTCAGTCTAGCTTCAAAACCAATGCACACAACAACTGCTGTTAAATGTGAGGCACTGAGGTGAAGTTCAGGGCATTAGCAGAGAAGAAACACTTTGATGGGAATGGGATTAGGTCCATGCAGGGCAAAGGAGAGCACTCATGTAAAACAGACAAGACGGAGATTTATTACCGTCACTGTAATAGTGGTTATCTTCTGTAGGCAGCCAGGAGGCAAGAGAAAGCGAAAGATAAGATTACTAATTATGCACAGAATTAACCTGTGTGTGCAGCATGCTTATTGCTTTCAGTCTTTCCGCCTATCTGGAAGAACAAGTGTCAACATGCAAATAACCTTTAACCTGTAATAGTATATTTTTCCTGGATAAAATCATTGAAATATGTGTCAAATTATTGTGAAATAATCCTTTTACAATGTGTCCTTTTACAAATGAACTGTGCAGTGCTTTATCACGTACCAGGACCTGTTATTGTTTCACAGCAAAACTAAAGAGCCCTGAACATTTAGCACTCAAATAAATGACCAAGCATTTAAAAATGTAGCCTTTAACGTATTATTGCATAAACTACACGGACTTATGAACATTTGAGCAAAGACTAACACACAACAACTAAAGAAATGAACTTAGAAGTGACACACAGACATGAACCCATTCTCTGTCTTAAGAAAGTGTTGATGTCCTGACCTGAAGCGCCTCCTGGATGTTTCCATTGTAGTCAATGATTTCAGTTGTGCCCTGATCTCCTTTCTCTCCAGGTGGACCCTGAGATAATAGGGTGAATAAACACCATGATGAATTTGTCAATATAACTGATCTCGATGAAAAAGTGGTAGACTATTACTATTATTTAAAAATCAAACTTAAAACATACACCTTTGTCAGACTCATAATATCAATTTTCATTGTGATGCTTTAAGCCAGGCATACACTGTGCAAATTTGGTCCTTTTTCAAAGTCAGATTTGATCATTATCAGATCGATTAGAGCTCAGAGCGAGCAGTCGGATGTCCGGATGGATTTTGGTCGCTTGTCTTGCTGAATACATAGAGTGAGCTGATGCTTTGGATGCTGCTACACATGTGCACAGTCCAGTTATGGCTCACCTCCAATTTTCACTGCAAGTGGACAAACCATAGTGTCCATGTTTTCGCCACCTGCGGGCCCATGTCGCGAATTTCAGCGCACAGCATTGTACAAGTAAGTCAAGCAATGCACTTTTTCAACGTGTATTTACACAAACCTCTGCCAAGGGGCTGCTTTTCACCCACAGTGTGTGAGCATGTATGTTGCAGCGTGCACCAATGGACTGATGACTTTTGTACTGTGTGAGCATATAAATTGCAGGCTTTGTTTGTACACACTGAGCAATTGAAATGTAAAATGTGATTAATCACCAAGGAACGAGGTTTCCAAAAATCACATGGTGTATGCTTGGCTTTATACGATGATAGATTCTGCACATTGGATACTCACTCTTGGCCCCATGAGGCCAAAATCTCCTTTGTCCCCAGTATCCCCCTGTAGAAATATGCACAGTTTGACACAGGATTTCAAAATAATTTTTGCCTCAGTGACATTGAACCTCATACGCTACAGGCCTGTTGCTAATGTATTAGTCTCTAGACTTCAGTCTGTCCCATGACTATTATAAAATTCACTATAAAACTAGTATGTAGGGTATAAATATTATTAAGAGTGAGGAGTGAAAGGATATACACTCCTATACAGTCCTGCATACTGATCAGGTTCTTAAGGGGTTAAAAACCATAGCTATACAAATACGGCCATATTTTCTGAACTGATATAAGCTATTTCCAGAAACAGTGATATAAGCTCAATTATTTTAACAGTGTGCAGGAAAACCTCGTTCACAAACCTTGGATCCTTTCAGGCCCGGTGTTCCAGATTCCCCCTGTGCTCCCTAGTGGTGATGATAAGAGTATACAACCATCATTTGAATGGAAAACACCTTGAAGGTCACCTGAATCTAGTCATGCCTTGTCAAAACATAATGGTCTCAGCCAGTCAGCCTTTAAAGTTATTCATCAGGGCAAGGGAACACACAGATTGTAATATTTGATGTAGGTACAGCTACACGAAATTCACTGATTTTGCTTTCTATTACATTTTTGGTTAAAACATATTCATGCTTAATTATGGATTTCATTTTTGTAAACAATCACACAACTAACTGAACTTAGTTTTACTTTGGGAAATTTTGTAAGAAGTGGGCATTGTAATATTTCAGACTGATGAAGAAACCGCACATTATCTGAGAAGATCATCAGGGGAAAAAAAAGAAACTTAATCCCAACATCACTTAATTTCCTTTTGAACCAGGACTTATTGTAAATTTATTTACTCTGTGTTACCAAAAAGTAGTTTGGTCTCTTCACATGCAATATAAATATGTTAAAATGTTTATCGGGATTTATTTAGATCTGTAAATATTTAACCTGGGTTTGTATATACATACATACACACATATATATATATATATTGTATAGTGTCCTTGACTCTCTCTTTTCTTTCTGTTTCACACTTTGTAGCATTATCCACACTGTGTCAACAAAACTGACCTTCTGCCCAGCTGGTCCGATTTCTCCACGTTCACCTTTCCCCGCTGGGCCGGCCTCTCCTCGCTCTCCCTGAGGAAGAAGGATGCTTTATGTTCTGGCGCCATTTTGAAATTTTGAGACTTTTTAAGTAATAGGTTTTATTTGAATAAAATATACTGCTAAAAGCTTATTCAGAACTGAAGATTAACTGAGAAGTTTAAAATGATATTTAAAATACCAGTAACAACTGATTCAAGCTTAATTAGCAAATTTCAAGACATCTGGAAACACATTGAACAAAACAAAACAAAACAAAACAAAAATAAATAAATAATATATAAAATAATTTTTTTTACAGTGTATAAGAACTATTAATTTCTGTCTATGGCTAAATCATACTGAATATCATGTTGAATTTTAAAAATGCACACGGTGTCCCCGAACTCTTTTGACGGCACTTATGATTATTTCTGCTGCTGTGTTTAGAATGAGCAGTAGAGGGCAGTATTGAACCATCTGTCATTTACTCTTCAGTAGTCACCGTGTACTTGCTTCCGCCGAGGGCTTCTAAAGAACCCTAAACTTCTGCACATCTTCCCACCTACACACAGTGAATATGTAGGCAAATATATCCCTAGTCAACCTCTGGGCATGGATTTGTCACAGTCCGGTTATATGTGGCCCCAAATGGATAAACTGCACAGAATGTGACAGCAATTCCTCTGACAACGGACCTCAAAATTCACTTTTAGATAAGCCATGTTTCATTTAAACAAGCTGTCATTCTGTGCAGCACCTTTCCAGTGTGGCCATGAAGAAGCTGACTGAAGCAGCATGTTCAAAGTAAATCCATTTTTCATTACAAAACAATGGAGCGTAGCAGCTTTTTACGGTAGCTTGAATATCATTAGCATCATTACTCACTGACCTTTGTTCCTGGCAGTCCTGGAAGACCTGGCTCTCCCTGAGGCCCGAGAAAGCCAGGTTCACCCTGTAATGTATGAAACATGTAAATAATATGAAAACCGTGCTTTTGTAAAAGTGGATTTGAAGTCACACACATACAATAATAGGTCAATCTGTGTATTTTACGGTGCACTCATTGCTGAAACAGATGTATAGATGTGCCCAAACAGTCTGAAAAATCTGCCTAGAAATCACTGACTAGGTTTGCCGTGCTCAGTGAGAGCTGTCTGTAAACATCCCACCATCATTAGGCTATGGAGCTGTGAAACTGCATTCTCCAGAGTGATTCTTCTTCATCCAGTTTCTATTTAATGAGTTAGAGTGTAGTGTATTATCTGACCTCGCAGAAGTTTAATTTGACTGAATGCCGTCAGGTGCACATCAGCATTCTAAAATGCAGCATAAAACCTTCCCAGAAGATTAGAAGTTGTTAATTTAGTAATTATAAGAGGCATTAATGTATACTTGGGCATTGTGTAGGGCATAATATTAGAAAAGACTGTTAATGGGACACTAATGCATCCATTTCAAGAGTAAAATGAGCTTAAATGGAAGTGAAACAGAAAATAGACCCTGCATTTTAAAACTGGACGTTGTGGCTCTTGAGGTGATGTGTGGAATCTTACGCTGGAGGGAAACCTGTTCTTTCATGCCTGGAAACCATTTAGAGATACAGAATGAACAGTACCTGCTGCTCTGTAATCTGTGTTCATAATGTGAAAAACAGGTATTAGGCCTGCTAATGTTGCTCTGTAATGGTTTTTCCTCTTACTAGTGCAGATGGCTATCAAGGCTTTTGTGTCTCATATTAGGGGATAGAGGTTGTCAGTAATATGTGCCTTTTTTAATGTTTTGCAGATGATAAATTTATTGACTGTGTTGCACTTTCTACACTGCAGTGACCTGTGTGCGAGTGTGTGTATGAATACACTCTTGCATCATCACTGTACTTCCTGACCCAGGTCATAGCCATATAATCAATCAGTCGTATTGTGAAAAGTACAAAAGAGCTCCTAAACGTCTGTAGCCTGTTCTAGGGGCATTTGCTTCTGGACTACCAATAAGAGTAAAGCAGAATCACAGCACATGTCCAAAGCTGGTGATGTTAGAGGGTTAGTTCTGAATCACAGATGCCATTCCAGCTCATCAAAAAAGTACTGGATGGTGCTCAATCACTCCACTGAACACAGTGCCACTGCTCAACACCCCAATGCTGGGGGGCTCTGTACTCTTCTACATCATGCTCCATTTGCACTGGGTTTAGTTGCCTCGTGTACAGCTGCTCCATTGGGTCTCATTCTATTTATTTACTATGGAGATTATACAAACTGTTTACCACAAAAGACTGTGAAACGATACTGTAATATTGTAACATCACCATAAGGAGTCAATAAAGAACCCCAAAAGCCATGTTAAGGTCTGCTACAAAGTATATTGAAAGCTTTTAGAGGTCTTGTGGATAGAAAATTATCGTGTACTTGAATGACTGACAGATGTAAATATGGAGAAGAAAAACTGCCCAAGACCCAAAGAATACCACCCCTTTTGTGGAACTTTGGGGTCTGAGCATGTCCAGCTGCCTTTGAAATGGACAGACTGGTCTTTATGAATGATGTAACAGCTGACAGAAGCAGAAAGGTGTACTGTGAATTGTACAGAAGTACTTTAACTTCTCCAGAATCCTCAAGGGTACCACTGAGGACAATGACCCAGACCAACTTATGAAAACAACTTTGGGGGGTTTTCAAGGCTAAAACATAACCTGGAATTGAAATGTCAGTGACTTGATCTTAGTAGCACTGAATATGTAATACATCTGTGAACGACTGAAGACGAGAGAGACGTTAAACAAGACAAATGTGTTGATATACAGCGTTTGACTGACACTCTTACCCAAAGTGTATACAGATTTAAATCATGGTCCAGATGTATGCAAATGTAGTGTTAAGTGTCTTGCCCAAGGACTCTTAAATGGTATGGTTTTCTGTGTGGAAGGTGGTGGTGTTATCCACTTTGCTATGCGAATCACGGATTTAGAGAGGTTGCAGACTTCAGGCAACCAACTACAAGGCTTTGAAAACAGATACATACTGTTATTTATGGGGACATTTCAGACCATGAAACAGACTATAAAAACAACAAAAAGTGGATAATATTTTTTATCTTTCACCAAATATAGATATGGACCACCTCTAGAACTGCCTCTGGGCTTTTATTAGATTTCTCATGCATGATCTCACAAAGTAATGACACAGCTAAAGAACAACTGTTCAATTACCTTAGGTTCATAAAAATGGGAAGACTATGTATTAGAAGTCTTTAAACATCAATTCAGTAAAGATATATCAGGGAATTCTAAGAGATGGCTCATCATCTTTACTGCTCAAATAAGACCATTTTCACTTCTGTCTGAAACCCCAGCAACTTCCTGAACCCAAATGATTTTAAATAATTTATGCTAGAAGAATTATCACAGTGCACCATGTGTTGTGTTCATAATAGGCAATGTGCATTGCTTATTGAGAGCTCATTTCTACCACTCTCCTACTTGGAAAAAGTCAATACTTCATCCACATGTGGTGTTTAGCACACAAAGAATTTGCCCCAGAATCTCCAATGCTTCCCAAGAACATATGAGCATCACATTAGCAAAAGAGCGTTAGCGTCCAAAAGCAGTCGGCCTCTTGAGTAAAAGGGTTATATAAAATGCAGGGATTTTTACAAGACCAACAGGTTATAAGCTTACCAAAAAGTGCTGCAGTCATACAAATCAAAATAGCAACAAGCATTATCTCATGCCTGTTTGAGCATTCCTTGCATTCACAGTTATAATGTTCAGGAAAATTACCCTAAGCGTGTAATACCACACAGTTACTGAAGGATTGGTTTTATATATATATATATATATATATATATATATATAAAGTCTTTGAATTCTACATTAAAAACATAACTAAACCTCCCACTGAGACAAATTCATGATACATTGCATAATGTGGATTACAAGCTTTTAATTACTGGGTGGTAAATGGAGGAAAAGCTGGCTTCAGAATTATCAAGGGAATGGCGAGACTAACAACCTCAAGAGTAGAACACGATCACTTTTGAAGTCTGGTAAAAATTTGTGGTGATGGATTATAAACCATCTGCCAAAAACAATGGTATATTCTCTCTAAATCTCACACAGAAATACTCTTCTAACATGTGACACTAATTTGAGAAGAAATCTAAATGGTTACTTTACGTATAAATGAATAATGCAGCCTTTCCAAATTGTGATGGCAATTTAAAAGTGACTCATTTTTCAGCCCTAACCTCAGGTATCCTAGGTCAGGTTATTCCTATGGGGAAGCAACAGGAATACTGTCTATTGGAGAGTGTCAACTAATGCACCATCACCCTCTAGTCTGCATATTTCCTTCATGAGGTGTTGGACTAGTATAGAGTTTTCACACTCAGTTTGTTCGCACTCTAATAAGACCACATTCCCACCCACATTTGGCAACAATATATTGTGGCTGTCAGCAGACGTTCTTGTTACAAGATGGTGTCTGGTTCTATGTGACTAGGCTGATATCTGTCCCTTTGGAGGTCTAGCTGTTCAGTTATTTGGATATAAATACACAGCAGTCTGTTGTGGCCCATACAATCTACAAATCAAGAGAATTTAGTTAACAACCACAAAAGCAATGTGATCAATGCACAGACACTGCCACAGCAACTGCAATGAAACTCAAATTAGTCACTTGACTGTGGAACTATATTAGGATTTATCAGTGCTCAGCCTACAGACTCCTTCCTTCAGAGCAGATGTTCCGATGTTGGACAAACTTTACAGGTAAACATGAATGTTACAGATTTGGATCATTTTACAGTAAGGATTCAAGACTAGAAATAAAAATGAATTTGCTTCTATGGCAATATTTAGCTCAATTTATTAACAAAAACGATCACCTCAGACTAATAAATTAAATATTATAAGAATTTTCACCAAAATTGTGTTGTGTGCTACAGTTTTTTTTTATTTGACATTGTTTTATAAAGTTTCTCCAACCTAGCAACAGCTGCACTGAAAGAACCCATTGGTGGATGGAGCATAGATAGAATCAGTGAGTCAACAGTTGATTCAGCAATGTAACATTTAACTCCAGAATGAAATCACATTTATATGATTCATTTTTAGAAACTGAGAAGGGGTTCACTGAACACTGTCACTAGTGACTTTATCGTGACTTGATGGGAAGATTTAGGGATGAATATGGGGCAAGATTTACCTTTATTCCGGGAAGTCCAGGCAGCCCTGGAAGTCCTGGCTCTCCCTACACAGGAAAAGTGCAACAAATTAAAGCCAAACCAAGCCAAGCCAAGCCTAGACTCCTGGCCTTGAGCCTGGAAAACCAGCTCAACCACTAAAGGTTTCCTCACTGTCCACTGCATCACTAGATCAGTCCCCAGAATTTGACCAACACAAGTCATTAATATTGTGTTGTGAAAGCTAAGTTGCACTAGGCGTCTACTAATGTTTCAGTTGGTTGCTTTCCATGGAAAGATGTGCTCATTTTGTGGAACTCTGATTGGTCAGTGTGTCAACCATTTAGCATGCGAGATATCATAAAGAAAAGTTTATAACAGGATGTTAGACTGTGTTTCTCAACTTATTAAAGGAATGTTAGACCATGTTCCTCAACTCATTCTTATCCCTGAAGTCACTACTGGAGCTCTGTTTAGAAAGCAGATATATGATTATTGCATTGGAAAATACTCAGTAAATCATGAGAAAGAAAGGAAGGAAAGCTGAACCCTACAAAACATTTCATGTCAAAGAAAACTTTTATTGTTAGTTAGGCATTCATGCTCTATTAAAATTAATATCCATATGGAACCTGAGTAGGAACATTTCTCTAAATGACCATGTTAAACAGATCTCTGACCACAGTTTGAGAGTTGCACATTTCCACCGCATCTCCTTAAAGCATTGAAAATATGATAAATGGTTCTCTACAGCAATATCTACACTCCCGAGTCTCGCTGAATCTCACTCATATGAATTATTCAGTGAAGATTAACGGTTGTTTAATGGGCAATTGGAACAAGTCTTAAAGTGTAGCGTGAAACAGCATAAAATAAACAGACAGAACAGTCTTAGTTTTGGATGGAGCAAAGTGTTTCCACTGTGGTGGCGGATCCTACAAAGATTTCCACTTTGCGTCTGAATTCACTGCAGGAAGATGTGAACAGCATTCTAACAGTAACCTTCAACACCATCTTTATATCATAATGCTTTGTGTGTACTAATAAAAAAATAGCTGCTTAAAGCTCTGTCCAACTCCAGCACAAAGTTGAATCCAACTGCTTTTTAAAAAGAGTGAACAAAGAAAAAGCCACTGTGCAGCCTGTGGTTAAACCTAAGTGATTATCCTTGGATTTTGTCATAACACAAACACTGAGAGGAAACAAGTATTCACACATTACACGATCAAAGATCAAATCATTATTTGGAAGGATGTATTCTGGGAAGAAAAAAACAGAAACAGAACGTTTTGGTAATGATTCAACTCTGGAATGTCTAGAGAAAGCTCAGCTGCAATTTTGATTCTGAGGACACCGTACCCACTGAAGTATGGTGGTGGATAAACGAGGTGCCTCCAAGCTGTAATCAAATGTTAAAAGGGGGCCTTCATGCTTAAAAATACAGTTTGTTCATATTTACATGCGAATTTAAAAACCATTACGTGTGTATGCTGAAGAGGATATTTCCTCTATACACCCTCTATATGTGTGTGTGAATATTTGTTCCCTTCACTACGTATATAGATATAGGTGAATCATTGAGTTGCCTACTGGAGAGACAATGGTTAAGGCTGTATTTTTACCTTTTGTCCACTTCGTCCTGGCTCGCCCGGCTCACCCTTTGATAAGATCCAGTCCATAAAACAGCATTAATAATAATAATAATAACAACAATAATAACAACAACAAGAAAGGGGGTGCTCTGTATATTTGTTAAAAGACTTTTTTTTTTTTTAGATTTTCTGGACTTTTTTTACCTTAATCCCAGCAGCAGAAGACCCTGCATCGCCCTGTGGGATCAACACAAAAAAAGACAGTAATAAATGCAGGTTTAGAGAGTAAAACAGGTATAATGAGAGGCCTTATTGAAAGCATATTATCTAAACTCATTTAACCTTTGATTCTCTTTATTTTTTCATGAGGTTTAGGCAAAATTAAGAGTGAGAGGCGGAAAACTTCTCAAAACTTTGCTACAAAATCCCAGGCTTGATTTAGAGGAAAGAAGACTGAAGACTATGGCCTTATTTAAAAGCAATAAATCTACTTTTGGCCTGAAGTGAATTTAGACTGAAACGAAGTGCAGTGCCACAAGATTTATTACATAAACACATCTGGATCTGCGGCCACTGAAACAAGAGCGTGTTTAAAGTAACATATTGTATAAAAGTGTAAGTATCTGGTGTGCTGAAGCGTTGGCACACTGCAGAGCATCTGGGTTGGGTTAGGTGAATGTATTTCAAGAGCAGGCAGATCCTTGACATCCAGAGCTATGTGTATTTAGATTGCTGACTTCAATCAGAATGTGAACGCTAGCCCAGTTAAAGCCCAGGTGCAAAGGGAGATCTGTCAGATTCCTGCTCACAGTAGCTGTTCAGTCCAAATGAGAGATCATCTGATGAAGCGCTGCAAACATCAAAGCCTCAACAAACATTCTTCATGATTAAGAGGCTTATTCTAATTCCCTCTGACTGCATTACCACATTATTTCAAAGACTGAAGATAAATATATTACTTTATATTGTCTAATGGAAGTACAAACTTGCAATTACATGGAGATGAACAGAGGTATGTCCAAGAATGTGCAGGTGGTCAAGAGGACAGTAAGGGATTATATAAAAATTATGAATAAGCTTAGAAAACATTTATTGAACATTTTGTACCAAAAAGTGTGTGGAACATATTGCACACTCTCAGAAGTTTTTTTTCCTCATTCATATTAAAACCGATCATTAAAATAAATAATAAATTAGCCACTGTGGCCAATGGCTGTGGCCAAAGTCTGGTTTCGCCCAGTCATTCCATTAAGACATCTTCTTTGAGGAACTGGACCTTGTGTATTCCCTTATACTGTGTTTAGACTAATCTGTGTTTTGATCTGGAACATCCCACTATCATTAATAATGCAAGCAGAGTTTTAGAGAGTAAATATTTGAGAATGCTCAGTTGGCTCATCTGATTTTGTAGCTCTGAGGAAAACTGAGTAGTTTTCACAATTATGGAACAATGTTTCTGACAACAGCTTGAGACAGTGCAACATTTGCAAAAACATGTACATAAAGATGTTCACTGAAGAGGATTTGTACTTCTTTCTCTTAAAAAAATAAAACTCAAGGTTACTTAAACTATTTGATATGTCATATCAAAGATACAGAAAGACACAACATAGGCTTAAAGTATTTCAAAACACTTATTTAGATGGAAATAATAAAAAAAAAGCCATTATGTATGAAAATGACTATATGTTTTGTCTTAGTAAACATTATGGAATTTAAATTTCAAATAAACATTAACCTGACAACTGTTCCTAGAGTGGAGGAGTTTTGTTTGCTTTTATTGTGCTCAGTGTAATGCTCTCACTAATTTAATAACAAACTGACGCCCAGTGCAATAGGTTCATAGTTCAGAAAAAAATGTAATTCATTAGCTATGTGCCTGTTTCCATTACGTGGGTCAGCTCATAACAAGCATGAATCCAGAAGAACAGAGGAAAGTGTTTACCAGCAAATACCAATGAAATAATCACTAGCATTTGCATTAAATGGATTTTTGGAATTTTACATCTTTCATTGATTAATGTATTCATCTTCTCTAACCGCTTTTTCCTGTTCAGGCTTGCAATGTGTCAAGAGCCTATGCAGAATCATCGGGGCACAAGGAAAAACACATACTGGACAGGGTACCAGTCCATCACAGGCATCATTCACTCATTCAGTTTTTCACAGCAGTGGGTCGTCCACCTACATATTGTTCATATTGTTCATTCATTCATCCATTATCTGTAACCGCTTATCCAGTTCAGGGTCGCAGTGGGTCCAGAGCCTACCTGGAATCATTGGGCGCAAGGCGGGAATACACCCTGGAGGGGGCGCCAGTCTTTCACAGGGCAACACACACACATTCACTCACACCTACAGACACTTTTGAGTCGCCAATCCACCTACCATTGTGTGTTTTTGGACTGTGGGAGGAAACCGGAGCACCCGGAGGAAACCCACCCGGACACAGCAAGAACACACCAACTCCTCACAGACAGTCACCCGGAGCGGGAATCGAACTCACAGCCTCCAGGTCCCTGGAGCTGTGTGACTGCGACACTACCTGCTGCACCACCGTGCCACCCTGTTCATATTGTTTCTCCCCATAATCTATTTCTTTGCACCTTTGCATATTTATTTGTCTCTTACATCACCTGCTGCTAGAGTACCGTATTAAGCAATTTCATCTTCCATTACAGTTGTAGCTGCTACCTTTGACTGCTATTTTCAAATTTTCACTTTCTATGGACAGCTTCCCTTTACATTTCTCAGTACCTTGTACTGGCTAATAGTTATAACCACAGTGTCTGTCCTAAGCGTCTCATCATGATTTTGGAGGAACGTTTTCTCATTTCATTATGCACTTGTATGCAGCTGGAATAAAAATAAAGCCTCTTGAAGTTGAGACAACGAAGTAAGGTGAGGATCCAACCCCAGGACCCTGGAGCTGTGTGGCAATGACACCACCTTTAGTGCCAACCTGCAACTATACGGCTCTTTTTCTTTTGTACATCAACCTCATTATACTCTATTTCCCAAACGTGATTTTGTAAACTACACATAATTAGACTATTACTTGGTACAGGAAGAAACACATAATAGAAGCTAGTGGGCAGCTGGCTTTGTTTTGAAAGGATGACCGCTGAAAGCAGGTCCAATCTCAGCTAGCGAATCCCTGCCTACCAAAACATTAGACATCAGGTTTCAGATCTCAGAAAGAATGTATTTTCTCTTTCTTAAACAGGATTTCTGGAGTAGATATACAGCTAGACATTAGTCTAGTCAAGGTATTAAGTAAAAATGTCTATTAACAGATCCAAATCAGCTAAATCTGAACTTTAGATCTGTTCAAAGTTGAGAATGTGCCAACTTATATTGTACTTAAACTAACATGTTAACTATCACGTTCCTGTGCAATAACTTTTATGCTTCCAAACAGAGAAAGCCATAATGTTTTGCTGCCTGGAGATATGACAGACTCCCAGTCTATAAACACATGCTTTGCCTCTGCAGCAGAGCTATGTTAAACAGCCTGGAGGGAAGCAGGAGGCATTTTTAGTGGGGTGTATCATTTCTTTAGTGGAACAACAGAAATAAAATGTGTGGCCAATGAGGATAATTGGGAGAGGGTTTAGGACTGCTCTGGGCCGTGATGTGCAGAGGGGAGGGTAGTGGATTATTAGTCCTGGTGTGTGTGTGTGTGTGTGTGTGTGTGAGTGAGTGAGTAAGAAATATAGAAGTGAGAATGAGAGAGAGAGAGAAAGGTGAAGCTAGACCCTCTGCCTGCTGCCGAATTTGTGGTTCTATTTCACATGTGCTCGGTGCTCAGAGGGTGCGGAGGAATGCCTGCTCTGGCTTTTATGGGAGTCGTTTATAGGAGCGCACAAGGCCTGCTTAATTGACACATTTTTTTAAGTTAGCCATAAACTGCAATAACAGTTACAGCTGGATATCACTAAACAAACCACCCTCTTCACCACACCATCTTCATGCTGGCTCATTTACAATTATTTTGTACGGTAAAGCATAGTGGTAGATGCTTGATAGACACCTGATGCTAAAGTGGATGTATGGAAGCAAATCTGTCTCAGCAGACTTTGAAATATTACCACCTTTGAATCTGTAGCACTGATTTATTTTTGCGCTGAAATTCTGCATCTGAATTTTGTTGCTTTTGAATTTAAGTCTTCAGATTTCCACCTGAATATAGTTGCTCTTAAATTCATTCATTCTTTCATTATCTGTAACCGCTTATCCAGTTCTGGGTCGCGGTGGGTCCAGAGCCTACCTGGAATCATTGGGCGCAAGGCAGGAATACACCCTGGAGGGGGCGCCAGTCCTTCACAGGGCAACACAGACACACAGACACATTCACTCACACACTTTTGAGTCGCCAATCCACCTACCAACGTGTGTGGAGGAAACTGGAGCACCCGGAGGAAACCCACACGGACACAGCGAGAACACACCCACAGACAGTCACCCGGAGTGGGAATCAAACCCACAACCTTCAGGTACCTGGAGCTGTGTGACTGCAACACTACCTGCTGCGCCACCGTGCCGCCTGCTCTTGAATTGAACTCATGAATATTGTAGAACACGTTTTCACTCTTATTATTCAAGCTTAAAAAAATTCAAACAATATATTTTGAAGTTGCTCAAAATTGATAGACCAAATTCAGAATCCAAAATACGACTTAAAAACTTCAGAGTACACATCCGGGATACAATCCGGGACAATCAGTCAATTCATTAGGATTTTCTGTTCCACCTTGTGGAACCTTAAGGTGAAACAGAAAATCCTAATGAATCAATTGCTTATACTTTTTATCCTGGATGTGTACTCTGAAGTTTTACACTCTTATTTTGGATTCTGAATTTGGTCTATTGAATTTGATTTGCCTGAATTTATTAACCTTGAATAATAACAGTGAAAATGTGAAAACGAGTTTAATTCAAGAGCAACTATATTCAGGTGGAAATCTGAAGACTTAAATACAAAAGCAACAAAATTCAGATGCATAATTTCAGTGCAAAAAAATTCAGTGCAACAAATTCAAAGGTGGTAATATTTCAAAGTCTGATGAGACAGATTTGCTTCCATACGGATGACAAAGTACAAGAAATGAACCTAAAAACAAGCATTTTGTTTGATGTTAATTATTCTCATTTTGCCAAAAAGGGCCATGCCTTAAGACAACACTTGTCTCAGTTTTCTTTATAGAGCTGTGTAAACCTTAAATGCCACACATCAAAGTGCATTCTGTTGTGCACCTGTTGATTTTAGGCAAAGATTTATGTCGACAACAAGACATCACATCAGGACCTGACTGAATCATCTCTGTGCTGTCGAATGGAAACTTCGAGCAATGGTAGAGGTCACCAGGGCTCTAGCAAGAGATGCACTGAGGACATATTAAAAGAAAATGGTTACATTTATTGCCATCGATGTTTTTCATTAAAAGAACCATTTTTTTAAACTCAATCTGGAAGTGAGAACAGCCTGTCAGACTGTGCAGTCCAACATGACTTCTCAAATGGGAACATTGAAATACATGGAAATTATCAATGGGCTCTTACAGTTTGGCATGCTTTACAGCACAAAAGGTTCTTACTGAGAGTGATAAGGCCCAGTAGCAGGGGCAGGTTCAGAAGCCAACGAAAAGCAGCTCTACAGCAGCTGTCAGCAAGATTTGGCAATTGAAATTGCAGGTCATTATTCTGTTGCCAGGAAAGATTAGCCAAGTCTGAGAAGAACCTGACAGACTAAGAAACACAAATTGCACACACTCAACTCCCAGTTTAACAAAGCTTCAGGTTCAGCTCACAAAATGAATAACAATCTAAAAAACAACCGGCCAAGGGCAAATACAATTGATCAACATGGTCTGGCGTTTCTGGAAGGAGAGCTGAACATTTGATTTGTCTTTTGCTTTTGTTGATTTAGTAAATTAAAAAGCACTGTCATTAGGGTTATGGAGTTTTATTTTGTCCTTAGTTATGTTTATGTTGTGTGTTTTTGTCAGCATTGGATTCAAAATAAAGTGCATTGGATCAGGTTCCGTTTTGGGACACTTGCTGAAATAAAAGCAAACCATTACTTGGTTCATACTGTAATGGGATTCCTTTACTAATGTAAAAGAAAACAAACACCACAGCACACTACTTCTCTAATCTCTAAAACCCTCAAAGATTGTTAGAATATATTTTAATTTAATTTAGGGTGCTTTTCTACAGTATATGACCTACTCTGTTTGACTCTACTCTTTTTGTACCTGGGTGGATTACACACCAAGGTCTCGGTTTAAGAGAGAGAACGGACTAAACAAGTACCCGAGTCAAGCTGAGAAGGGTATGTAGCGTGCAGTGCAAAAAAAAGCACCATTGGGAACAGAACTATTTCAAAAGAGCATCACAATCTGTTTTTTAAAAAGTTACAGTAATGCTGATTTAATCCTGTACGTTTGGGAGATGCTGTTTGAAACCCCAGAAATTCATTGGCTGCCTCTGAATATTTGATGCTTACAGAGCAGTTAGAAACAGAATACAACCTGAGATGATGTTGGGACCCTTTTATTTCAGAACTGAGATTTTAATCTATCACTTTCATATTTGTGTGATCACATGCTTTGACGGGTCACATTCACAAACAAATGCCAATCAGATTTGTTCAGTCAGCCACATACTGGTAGTAAACACAAATTACATGCAATAATAGGTACAAATAATTTACATAGAGGAAATACAACTTAAGGATCATTGCACGTAGTGGATAATGTTCTATTTGTGACACGTCAAAAAAAGCATGTAATTACATTTGTGAGTATTTTTAATATGTTTACAAGAATTTAACTTGCATTGTGTTACTACTTATCTACAGTGGGGGAAAAATCACATTACAGAATCATGTTTTCATTACTTTGTATTGGTCAAGTTTAGACATTATTTTTTCACTCTGTATTCAGTCTCAGCCCAGAACCTCTGTCTTGATTAAACATTAACTTGTACAGCTGCATACAAATGAAGGTTTGAGTGTCAATTGAAGAATCACTCTGTTTCATATTCCTCATGAGTGTCGCAGGCGACAGGTGAAACAAGGAGGGCACTGGTGTGTCGCGGTGGCCTTGCCACATGTAATTGAAACAGAGAGGTGACTAATTCTTGCCATAAAATCTGCTATGGCAGTGGAGTGCTAGTTACAGTAAAAGTTATGGCTCCTGTTAAACTGTGCCTCTTTTGTGCCTTTGCTATTTAGAAGTGCCCCAGATTGACTGTAATGACTGCTGTGAACAGAACATGAGAATATGGAGGCTGTACAAGTTTTCAGTGTTTCAGATGCATGGCAACGCCAGATGACGGGGGAAGGCTTTGCACTCAGGATTAAGAGGCAGTGCCACCAGCCAAACCTCCACCCCTCAGGAACCTTCTCGCAACCCAATTAGAGAGTTTACTTGTGCACCATTTTGACCAAAACAGGATTTTTCCACCCTCGGAGATCGCAGTGTTTTAAGAGCACTGGCACTGATTTGCAAGTCACAGCTAATTTCACACCCAGTTAAATATTTACACACACTGCCCTGAAAAGTAAAAGTAATGTTTTAAGTTTAAGGATGTCATGCTGCCCAGCCACTGATGGACCCTGCAGTAAGCAAGCATTTCATGTTTTTGTGTATTATCGTCACATAAAGAAAGCTTTGGTATTATACTTGAAATTAATGTGCAGTTACTGAGCAGAAATTATTGCACAGTTTGTGTATGTATTTATTTATTTTTGTTTAGTGGCATTGCAGTCTAATGTTAGCAATGTATTATTTGGAGAATATTCCTCAGCTTTTTCAGTTTAACAGAATGTATCATTTTAACTTGTTTTTATTCCTTAGAATTCTCTCAAATTACAATACCCAAGAAGCACAATGCAAATCACCGCAGTCCAAAGAAAAGCATGCATCTACACAATAGTAACTTTACCAGAGAGGAAAAAACCTTCTTAACTTTCTATGGAAGCCAATGTAAAAATATTTTTAAATATATCATACATGCATTGGGAATCCCTGTGGTGTCAGCCAATCATGACTAATCAGCAATATAGGCAAGCTAGCATAAGTGTAACTTAGTTAAACATGACTGAGTGAATGTGTTACATGCCATGAGTTGATCCATCTCTAAAAACTCAGGTGCGCTTTCTGCTCACCTCATTCTGTCCCTGTCGCACTTATGAGGTTCCAGTAAACATCAGAAATTTTTTTTCCACATTGTTTTATTGCTACAGTTTAAACTTTATAGCTTAATTTCTATTCATTCTTCCTAGGGACCCTTTGACCTCCCAGTATTCATGTGCTAAGAGTACCTGCATCCATTGTATAAATCTTATAATAGACTACTTACAAAGCTTTCTGGAAAATTTCAAGCTCCTGAGTCTGAATCATGCCTGAGTGTATTTTAGCTGTACACACTGAACCTGGATCACATGCATCACTTCATTTTGTCAGTGGTGAATCACACTTAAAGTGACTATATCAATCAGTGTGAGCTGTTTGCAGCATGCCGGCAACCCTAAGTCTACAAACAAGGTTATTAAGTGACAGAGAAGAAAGAAGGATCACCGTGTTCTTTAATCACCGTCTTCTCTATTCTCTTTTAGACATTTACACAAAGTTGACGAAGCGTGTCTTTTCTTTCAGAACGATTTCTATTAAACTGAAATGATTTTCAAATGACCTCAACCTACATCTGATTTGAATCATCTATGTGTATAATCCAAAAATATACACTATGTGGCCTAGGGTCCTGGACACATACTCACCCAAAATTTCTTCTGAAAATAGGGGTATTCATAGATAGGTTTAGAGAAGGGTTCAGAGGAGTTAGCCACGAGAACATTAGTGATGTCAGGTACTGATTACTTTTGGATCCCAAACCTCACACTTCTTCACAGCTCATTCTTAGAGCTCCTTCAATCCAGAGAACACAGTTTTCACAATGCTATATCCCCCTCTAGCTGACACTTTTTTCAATTTGGGCATGGTAACATTAAAGTTTTTGCATGTCACTGTCCAAAGGAAATATGTATCTCCAAAATAGTAGATCTACAAGAGAAAAAAAAACACTAACTTTCAATGGAAGTTTGTGTAAAAATATTTCATTCAAAGTCATTTAGAAGGATTTCTTTTGGTCCATTTTTCATAAAAATTCACATTTGGAGGACAGCTGCTGTGTTCAAATGATCTAGTAAATATTTAAACACAAAATGGAGACGCATGTTTTTCTTTGGACAGTGGCAATATATTCTTAAATTCCTCTAAGTGCACTAGCAAATAACATGATACCCATATATCAGTAAAAAGCCCTCATGCTTCATCATTACTTTCCAAAACCTCTGGAGCAACTTCAGCAGCAGAAAACTTATTGCACACCATTTCACACGATTCTCAGGCGGGGACTGAATGAAGCATGAAAGGTTTCTAACGTGATGGGATGTCCTTAGTGATTTACTTGGGTGTCTGTTTGTCAGATTCACACTAAATGTAGATTAACACAGAATCTTCCAATTTTAGTCAGATATGATTTTGTGATTAAATGGAATTGAAAAATGTTTGAATCATATTTCTGTGCAGTAATATTGCACAGATATTAATAACATTTAATTTAATGAATGGGTTTGTTTGTCAATCCCAGGAGGTTAAAGAGACTGAATTCACTCAGATCAGTGTCCACATGTTTGTGTTGCATCAATATGCAATCCTCATTGCTCATGTGAAAAGAATATGGCAAATTCATTTCATATGTGTTTGGTTATACAAGATGAACACCTTGGGTAAGGTCTGGAACTTTATAGGTTTTGTGTCTTTTTTCCTTTTTCTATGTACAGGACTAAGGTAGGAGATTTTTCATGTCTGCTGAGAAAGCTGTAAGGCATTTTATTTCCCATGACACCAACTTCCTTATTCATATTCTCCCCCACCCCTTCAGTTAAACTACTTTATTACATCAAGGTAGACGAGATCAAAGCCTTTCTCAAGCAACAAAGTTTTATCATGCCCCATTTTCCTTTTTTGGGCTATTTTCCATGCATCTGTTTCCTACCTCACTTTTCTCACTTGGTTGCACTACTCACCGGCACTTTGACTAAGAATGCTCATAAAGTTAAACGTATCAGAATGGTTATAAATAAAAAAAAGACAGCAAAGACAATTTATATACACCCTCTTGTGTGTGAAAAACATATGCTATATCTAACTCTAGGACAAAATGCAGGAATAAACATTTGAGATTTATTGCTTTAAATACATTGTTTTATTCAAGGCAAAACGTGTTCTACATTTCTGTTTGTGTCTTGTGATTTTACAATGAAGTGAAATGCCAGATGTGTGTTGTGCAAAGCTATAGCTTTGAAAAATAGAATATAGACAACAGACAATTCCTCTATATTCATTATGTTCATTATCAGTAACTGATTTTAGATCAGCCTCCTTCCCCAAAAGTGGTAGGGCAAACGTAGCATTCAGCTATATAGTTTTTATTTATACTTCACAGAAACTAATAACGTGTAAAACACATTATCTAGTGTTCAGGAAGTTTTGGTGAAACATTTTTAAAGAAAGAAGCTAGGCTATTTGGGTGGCTGTTAATTTCCAGTGTAAAGTAATGAAGAAAAAGTTTGACTCCAAACTTGTTTTAGCTGGTCAACTGCATATAAATCCTATTATTTTTGCCAAGTGACTTGTTTAAGGGTAGGCTGTTTTAATTTCTTCCAAATAGCTGGCTAATGCAGACAGATAGTTAATAAATCATGTCTCTAAAATAGTTGCTACTTAAGCATTCTAGCAGTCAGGCTTTCTTTAGCACTTTAGTGGGGGCAGATTCCCTAAGATTGTATAGCATATTTGCATAATGGGAAAAGTAATGAGAGAACACTTTTGGGCTCTGCAATGCTCTGGAGTAAAATTAGAGATTTTACTTTTTTTTTTTTTTATCATCCTTGAACTTTCTTTTATGCATTTAAGTGATTAATTACATTAGTAACTAACTTACCTTCTCACCAGTGTCACCCTTTTGGCCCTCTTCTCCCATGTCACCCTTTGAGATAAGGAAAAGGTTCACATTATTAAACTGAGGATTGCAGTTAATTCATTTTAATCACTGTTGGCCATATGCTTGCTTTGAGAGCATTATCACAGCTGAACAGCGAATGGGACCACACTCAGACTTTAGATGCTGAATGAAAAGCAAGCACAATCTAAACCCAAGAGACAAACACAGCAGCTTTTGTCAGTTTTAGTTGTTGTGCCAAACTCCTGCCAGCCACCCAAACTTTTCCCCTGCACTATAAGCCTGAACCCCTGCTGCACCGTCATTATTTTATACTTGCTGCCATTTGATACTGCATCTGATAATATATGGTCATGATATAGGATTCTGGGTAATGTTGATGAAAGCAGTGAGGAAAATGATGGGGATTTATGCTGTGGGGCCTTCATTAATGATAAAGCACATTTACTGGAGGAAGAAAATGCTTGTATAGTGGAGTGGCAGGAGTTTATTCTTCAGACTTTATTATCAGTGTTTAAATGTGAATTGAAAATGCTAGACAGAGAGAGCAATCTTCGATGTATCTGCATTGAGGTGGCATTTCTTGCTCAGACCAACTGTGCTGAAGCATCAACCAAGTTGACTCACATAGGTGACACCCTTAATACATCTTCATCTCCACTGAAACTTTCTCTCGCCAGCCAGAGACAGACCTAGAGGACCATTCGTCTTTAAAAAAAAAGTCAGGTATTTATCTTCCTGAATGGAAAGTGTACATTCGAGCAGAAATCATGGTCGGTGGTTGATAAGGTTCCCCTGATTTTTTTCTTTCCACAACACAAAAAGGTAATGTGCTCAAAAGTTAAAAACAGTGAGTTACAACAGCTTTAAGGTCCTGTTGTGTACCAAAACTTTTACATTAATTTTCCCAGAGGTGAAAAATCCATGTTTGTGCCTTTGTCTGTATTGGGGAAATTTTGCAGCAACAGATGGTCTACACTCAGTAGGTTAAGTGTTTCTGTTAAAATGACCAATGAATGTCAGTAGGTAGGCCAGTTACCAGGGGGGCAGCTGTGACCTGGTGGTTAGGGAACTGGGGTTGTAACCGAAAGGTTGCCTGAAGGCACATAACCCCCAACTGCTTTCCAGGTGCTGTGGCTCGGGCTGCCCACCACTCTGGGCATGTGTGCACACTGCCCCCTAGTGTTCACTAGTCTGTGTGTAAAAGTGCGTTTCACTGCATGAATTAAATGAGTTAAATGCAGAAATCAAATTCCTCTGTGTGAAAGCTTCTATTTATTTAATATGCCAGACATTTAATGTCTTGGCCACACATGGAGTGTGGAACAAATCAGACCCAAGACAGTGACATTGCACTAAAAGACATTGCAAATTTTTCTTCTGCAGATACACTCTGATTAGCATTAAAGATATCATGGTATTTGCATTGGTCCTACAACAACATAAGTCTTGATCTATACTTGTTTGGTGTGGTATAGAATAAATGAGAAAGTTTGACATCTAGTCAAGAGAACAAGTGCAGAGACATGCTGTTACCTTTTCACCTCTCTCTCCTCTATCACCCTGTTGGAAAAGAAAGCAGAACATGTTGAATGATAAAAGGCCAGAGTGCCAGAATGAGGGGAAATAAAAGCACCTGTGGTCAGATCCTATCTTGGATTTAGTTAGTATTCAATTAAGCATTTAAGCTCATGTTACAGCCTCAACAGATGACCTCAGAAGTAGTCTCTGTTTAAAATAAGTACTGACAAAGTCTAAATTCACAACCAAAAGTAAAATGAGGCAGACAGAGTGTCTGAAATGTGATGCAAATATGTGCACTGATGAACAAAATTAGTATTTCTATGCAGATCCAGTGGAAGGATTTTTTTTATTATTTATTTTGGACCTTTTTTATTCCTTCTAAAATGACAATGATGTGATTTTCTGATGCATTTTCAATGAACGTCAGCATTTTCTCTGGTGGTTTGGTGCTGTTTGATACTCAACAAGACATTGTATATGGAAGAAATGATGGCACAACATAACATCCATGCCCATGCAATTTAAATCATAATTTTTAACGATGTGGGATGGATCTCATGATTAAACTGTGCACATTGTGGGCCACAAACCTTGGCACCAGGTATTCCATCTAATCCTGGCATACCCACCTCTCCCTACAACATCAGAAAAGATAAGTAATCTTTCAGTGCCATAAGTAATTACAAATACACTAGATCACAGACATTCTTCTGAAATCAAGGCTATTAATAAGGAGTTTCTTCCACTATTCAACAGAAACAGCATTAAACTTAATATGGAACATGTACTTTGTGTATGTAGTTTGTTAAAATTCAGCCACTACAACATTATAATCACAAACACCTTTTCAACTCAAAGGTATTGGATGGTGCTCCATTGCTGTAGAGAATGCAGTTCCTGTGTGTTTTGTTAAGCATATGATGCATTAATAAGCTGTAAAATGTGTAGCATCAGAGATCTGTCTGAAGATCCCTGGTCCTACACAGTCCAAACACAGGCCTGGAAATAGGACTTTTAAAATGAGTACGATTGCCAACAGAAAACAGTCTTTCTGTTTCCTATTACTGAACAGCATACTTTTCTGTTCATATCTTTTTAAACGCTTGTGAACACTGCAATGCTGGTGTGTGTCAGATGTTCTCCGTCTTTCTCATTTCTTGGTTCCATTCACAAAGCCAGATGTGAACGAGCAGTGTTTAGAATACACTATACACAACATTAATGTCCATTTTAAGTCAGCTTCCTCCTCATTATTTATTGTTTCCTAACTAATGCTAGTAACTAACTAGTTAAAAAAAATAACCAGTCAAATATCTGGAGGTTGTTTAAATGCTCAAAAGTTTTTTATCCTCACACAACGTTTTCACAAAGTGCCACATCTTTAGAACTGATTTTGGGAATTACAAGTGGTTCTAGTATAGCATTACTCCAAAAATATTTCTGTATTTTTAACTGTAAGATCAAAGTGACATGGGCACACGACCGCAAGACCTGCGTGCATTAATGATTGTACAATGCATACACAACTATATATTCTGTTAAATAGTGGCTGGCGGACAAAAAAATGCATTGTAGAATAACAACAACACATACAATTAGAGCTAGATGTAGTCAATTGTAGTGAAGAGTTAAGGCTACAGGCCGAGATATAAGGCTAGAGAAACTCCATTTATTCTAGAAAGGATAGAGCTTGTCCATTTTAGTGCAGAGAGTTAGGGCTAGAGGCAGTTTATTTGAATGCAAAGAGTTGGCATATTGTGCAGTAGCCGCAAGCCGTCAACAAATCATAGGTTTTGTATAAACAAAATGTAAAATGCACTAAAAAAGTATCAATCAACAAGAAGGTGCAGAGTACACTATCCCTCCTGTGAGGAACAAGAGTAAAACAAATAATATAGAATATAAAAAACGCATGGACAAGTGAAGCTCTCTATTCAGGCTGGAAGAAATGCAATGTAATGTAATGTGATAAGTCCCACTTTTTTCTTTCTGAAACACCACCAGAATTACCAGTGACTTTACTGCCAGGCTACTACATAGACTTCCATATGCAGGTTATTTCTTGGGTTTTGGGTTCTTCTGAGAGCTGTTGAAATTCCCTTGCTTTTAAAATGATGCCTTTGGGGTTTTTAGCTCAATGGTGTTGAGTTTCATGATGTTGTTGAAACTGAGCTTGGTTTTAAGCTTGGGCTGCCAAGTTTGTTCCTAAACCGAAGGGGTTAAAGAGGAAATCTCCGGAACCCTGCTTAGATATGGGTTGTTTTTGAAGCTTTAAGACAGAAGGCTGGTGAGCAGTAATAACAAATACAATCTGCTCTGCAGAGTGAGCTGGTATCACTGTTCCAGACTTTAGGGTTTACTTTACTATATGCCAAAAGTAATGTGTAATCTTACCTTTAATCCGTCAATACCTGGAATGCCAGGAGGCCCAATGGAACCCTACAAGTTAAAGACAGGTTTAAACCATCAAGCTTTTCTTTTTCCTTTTCAGACTCCATTCATTGGTATAGGTCAAACACCTCAGGGGCTTGTGCTCATTTCTGTTAAATAAATACCTGCTACAGAATGGAATCACTTATTAAAGCTGTATTATGAGAAATAAAACCTCATCAAACATGAATGCTTTCCTTATGGAGCTTTACAAGATGGAATTATGCTGGCTGACAGGGATAAATACAGAAACTACAAAGCAATACGTATAAACAGAACCCATGAGTTCTAAATGTAATAGTCTAGAGTCTAAAATTATCTCTGTAGTAGATTTTTATTTAATCATTTAATTGGTATGATACATATCAAACTGCGCATACATTAAAAGTGCATCCTACCTCTGCAACAGAATGAAAATACAAAGTAGCTCTGAATAAATGTCTGCCAAATGCAATGAATGTAAATGCAATGTCCAAATGAGGGCCTTAGGTGGGACAAATGGTTTGAGAGTCATTAACACAGCAGTGTGTCATCGGCCCCCTGAGACATACCAGAGCATGTTGATTACCTTCGGCTCTGACGGCTATTTTCTAAAAGTCTTACTCTGGAAAACACTTGGAGCTACCTGAAAGCAGGACACAGTCCAGTTGCTGTTCTTTTACTTGAGTTCTCTGTTTATGCTTCTCACTTAGTTGCAGTCTTTCCAGTGACAGCTGTGCCCAATCGAATCCTATTGTTTTGTTCACTCCAAAAATTGTTTTTGATTGCAGTCTTTTCAACCTCCAGTACCTCCAGTCCCTAACATTCAAATGAAGTTGAATTACATGCTCCAGACACAATGTCTACAATAGATGAGGATTTCAGCCTGAATGCATCGTTGTGCTTCATGTCAAATCAGTGTTGTAATACATCACCCAGTTGCTATGATTCATGAATCTCTACAATAAGATCAACTGTTTGGCTTGTAAAGGATAGCTTCAGAAACGTACCTTAGATCCTGGAGGGCCCTCAGGTCCCTGGAAATAGAAAAGGACAGAAAAAAAGCGAGTCATAAGGTATGAAATAATACCATCAGCTCTGCCAGTCTGGTCCTTAGGGATCACTCGCCCTGCCCATGCAATGGTTTGCATGTAGTTAGAACAGGCCCCTAAGGCCTGTTGGATGAAGCAAGAATTACAATCAATGCCTTGTTTCATTTCTGAAGGAAAAAAGAAAAATCCCTATTCTGTTCCTTCAGCTTGTTCCTTCAGCTGAATCACATATTGTGCTTTTTAATGAGCTCCAATTCCTGATAATAACCATAATCTTGGTAATACTTGTTATTTTTTCTATTTTTGGTGACAATCTTATTGTCCCCCACTGAAAACAGGATATAGTTCAATTCAGAATATAGGAGGGTCAGGAGCATAAGCCCCCAAAAGTATTGTGAGTGGCAGCTAAATTATTCTGGAGCCCTGTGTGCAATAGCAGCTGAATGCTCAGGTATATGTGCATGTGCACACACACCATATCATTTTCTGATGATTAGCACACAGGACTCTTCCTTTGATATAATTTAAGAATAAAATAAAACTCAATGTAAAACGATTTTATTTCAATTTATTTTGCTGCATGTCTATTTTTAAACAAAAGAAATGACTGCAATGGGAAACAATTATAATTCATTCATTCATTCATTGTCTGTAACCGCTTATCCAGTTTGGGGTCGTGGTGGGTGTGGAGCCTATCCGGAATAACAAGGCAAGAACACACCCTGGAGGGGGCACCAGTGCTTTGCAGGGTGACACACACTCACACCTACGGACACTTTTGAGTTGCCAATTCACCTACTAATGTGTGTTTTTGGACTGTTAAAGGAAACCCACACAGACATGGAGAGAACACACCAAACTCCTCACAGGAGCAGGCCTGGAAGCCACAACACCAGGACCGTGCAGCTGTGTGACAGTGACACTGCCTGCTTCACCACCATGCCACTATTATAATTATAATAATATATATATATAAGTTCTTCTAAATGTAATCATTTATGTGATGCTCAAATTTTCCAGAAGCACTGTATATATCCCAGATTTATTCAGAAACAACGTGAATCATATTTCATTACGATAATACTAACATTTTCAGCATACTGCCCACCCTTATGTGAGAATCTAACAAACAGCAGTTTAGGTCAGAAAGGGTCAAGGAACCCCAGTGGAACCAGAGTGTGTCTGAGGTCTAATTCTGCATTAGAGGAACTCCTGATTGACACGTAAGTTCTCAGAGACAAAGGCAATCACAGTAGTGTCTGCAGTCATCCTTGGCCCTGGAGTGTTCAGGGAGTACTGTGCTTCATCACCTCTTTACTTTTTGTCAGGCTGCAAAGACTCGCCAACAACTCTTGTGCCTCTGGGCGAAGGAGATTTCAGGAGACGCCATTTGACTCATATAACAGGCCTCTTCACTGGGCGAGATCCAGAGATTCCCCTGATCCTGCCTCTGTCTACCAGCACAAGGCCAGAACAGGAAAACTGTTATCTGCCTGACAGATCTCGGCTTTCTCTGTCTAATTTACCAAAGGTTCAGTTCTGACTATGGCAATGAATCATGGTGTATACTGAGGACAAGTTCAAGCCATGTTTGAGGTATCATTTTCAGCAATCTCGCCATTCCCGTGAGCAATAAATCCCTTGCTAAATATCGTGTTGAAAGCCCAAGAGCCCAGGAGCCCAAGAACCCAAGAGACCAGGAGCCGAGAAATTGTCCATATGCCTTTAAACAGAATTTATGGTCTGTCCCTAGAGACATTACACCGCCCTATATTCTAAATCTAAACAAGCCTTAAACCAAAGCTTTGTTTCCGGCGTTCAAGCAGTCCTTCTGTGATTGAAAGACAACATGAGGAAAATCATTTATTAGGCATTTACTCAAGTGATAAACAATGCTTCTCCTTTTCGATCATTTCCTTCCTTTCCCCTCTTTGTATGACAGCTTAAGTGGAAACTCTTCTCTGAAAATCACTTACAATGGACTGATTGGCTACTAGCCAATAACAATCCTGTTTTGACAGCCTGGAGAACTCAAAAGCTATTGTGGCATACTTCAGCCTGAAACAGTGAAACCAGTAAAGAAAGAGGAAAGAACTTCTGCTTTACCCAGAATCAAAGGCATCGGATCGAGGACATGAATAAGCAGGAAACTTGTGTTCACTGCTGAATAACAGAAAGCCTTATTCATTACTAAACAGACCCCAAGCAGCTCTTACCCAGAGCCATATCAGGAAAGTGTATAAAAGCTGTACTTGAGCTGCAGTGAATATATACAAAGTCATTCTGCGAAAGGAAGGCTTTTAGAAATCACCTCTGGGCTACTGCCTGAGTTCCATTTTTTCTCAAAGACAAATACATTTTTCTGAAAGTAAATGGGAAGAGCCAGATGTGACTGCTCGATGTGTTCTGACTCATCAATAGATTTTACTGGAGCAGTCCGTGCTCTAGAGATTCTGTTCCATGCGCATTTACAGCAGGCATGACCTCAGTGACCTCCATTTTCACTTAAAGGGGAATCCTACTGGTTTCTGCCTAATTCTATCATTGTGATGTAAACAAAGTCATTTTGAGTGGTTTACTCTCAAACGGGGCACTGAAGAGAAACTTGCCAACAACAGATTTTCTTAAACGGTAATTTAGGGTAATGGTAAATATAGGACCCAGAGGTTATATTGTCTTCAGCACAAACAATGAGCAAAGAACCTACACATGTTTTATATATATTTATAGGCTGTTATTTATACATTTATTCATTCTATCAGTCATCTTCTGTAACCAATTCAGCCTGTTCGGGGTTGCGGAGGGTCCAGAGCCTACGTATAATCATTGGGTGTAAAGTGGGAACACACAATATACACGGTCCCAGTACAAATAATTTCGCATGGCCAAATCACCTACAGGAGAAGATGGAGGAACACAGATGCAGGGAAGACAGTGACCTGGTGTGAGGTTTAAACCCCCATTTTTTTACATTTCAAAATAGGAAATGGTGAAATTTCAGTTTTATCTTTATGTAATTAACAAATGAATATATTAAGTCATGATGCCATATATTATAAAGATAATTCTGGCTCTGACAAACAGCACTCATTTTGACCAGAAACCCCAGGAAAATCTCAAAGACAATGTCACATGTATTCACTACATTAACTTCCATCTGCACGATTCCACACATGCCCTTTAAGAACACCACAGAGCTGAACATCCACTGATGTTCCATATTTAGTGCCCCCTCCTCAAGCCCCCAATTGCAAGCTGCGCGCAAGACTGCAAACCACCTCTGGAAAGCAGGGGGACCCTTAATTTTCCCCAGAGCAACCTTATGGCACTGATGATTCTCGAAAGATCCTACAAATATTTCTCTATTTCTCCTCCTAGCAGCTCCACGAGAACCTAATCTTCATAACCAGCACCACATGTCCTGGATGTCTTTGGAAAACTGTGGAATTTGCCCATTTGACAGCACAATCTCCATATAAGCGCGAGACTGTGCTAAGCAGGCTCTGGCCCCCATTGGGGTGCGTTGCATAAATAATGATCTTGCCATGTCTTCATTTTCTTTCCCAAAACTATTTTTCTTAAGCATTGTTTACTGCCTCAGAGCTGGCCTCAGTGTTCCCTTACAATCCTAAAAATAAAGGTTCCTAAATGGTTTATGATGTGAATATGAAGTTCTAAAATTACAGGAAAGCAACGTATTCACTCAGAAATGTTACATTTGTGGAGATTTGAAAGTTTCTGGTAGCCAAAGGGGGTGATATCTAGCATAATAAGAATACTATTAAATGGCCACTACCACATACTCTCAGATGTAGCTTGGATGCTTAAGTATGGAGATTGTTTTAGTGTACACATGTCAGGATGCTGACCATTTCAATGTGCATTGATACAGGGTGTGTTCCTACCTTGGGCTCCAGACCCACCCTGATCCTAAACGTATTGAGGGATAAAGCGAAATGAATAAATGGCCATCATGGTAATTAAAGGCGATATTCATGATTTTTTTTATAAAATTCATAAGATGCTTTCTCACCATTTGCTGGCGCTCTAATCTGTTTGTGCACTGAAAACCTGTCTTATGATTTAACAAAGCCCCACTGTCAGTAAAAGAGCATGAAAAACAAAGTGATTTGGTCAGACACACTAGGCTTCCTCACTTTCAAACCAGGTCTTCATTAAGATTACACAAATTTGCTGATGTGTATGTACCTTTTTTCTGAGATTAACTGAGGTAGCAGAATCTCGACATCAAACAGCTGGAAATATGTATATTACAAATTTTATGTTGGCCCTTAATGTGGTGAAGAAACAGAAGATTCTGAGAGATTACAGGGGTCCTGCAATCACGGGTGTACATGGACACTATAGTGTGCTGTTTAAAGTACAAGTGAATCCCTTGATGATGTCAGTGATTCTTGTTAAAAGAACATTAATGTCATGCTTTATACAAAAAATTTGGAAGCATAAGGCCTAAGGTCATTCTGAATAGAACATTAAAAGGGACATCCTTCTTTTTACAGTGGCTTTCTTTGGGTTTCGAATGCGATGAGCAATCTCTTCAAATCTAATGTGAGATGTAGAGCATATTAGTCAGTGTTAGCTTTGACATTCATTTTCTCTCGTTTCTTTAAGAGAGAAGTCAGCGAGGCACTACTAAGTCATCATTAAAATATGACCCACTGTAATTTGCACTGAAATACAAATGCTCTGAAACAGACATCTCTCCCTGATTATCCCCCACCCACATCTCCCCTCTGATTTCCCTTCAAAACAGCAGTAATGACCACATCACCCAACATCACGCTTTTCCACACAGCTCTGGCACCTCAGTGCCCTTGAGAAAACTTACATTGCCCTCACTGTGTTTGCCTCATTTTCTGGCAGCACATTACATGGTCTGGCCTGATATATTCTGTGCCTTTTTTATTAGGAAACTTTCATTAAGTGCCCTATTCGCTAAACACAAAAAGCAGCATCCAGTTGCTGTTAATTAGAACAGTTTGACCCCAGTAATTAGTTTCATGTGTGAAAATAAACATTTTAAAGACGGCATCATGAAATATGTAGCTCTTGTGGCATAACAAGTGCTTCCAATATTTCTGTTGTTAAATCCCAGTAACCTCTGCCTGTAGGTCAGGTTCTTTTAAATGAGACAGAGCATATCTAAGTAATTGCATTCATTTCCGAAATCATTCTGAATTACTGACAGGAACAAGTTTTTACTTGATTGATTAATGTTAGGCAGGAGAAAGCTTCTTAAATAGGTTTTGGCTATTTTAGATGGCAACACAGTTCAGTGCTTTGCCAATTACAGCACAATGGTGGAGTTAAGACTAACCTGACATGCACAATTTTCCCACCATATGGTCCTGTGATTCAGGTAAATCGCTGGAGCAGCTTTTAAGTCATTCTGAATTTAATATGCATGCTTTTTTATGGATCAGGATACGTCTAAATACAGCGCTTTCCAAACGGCTCATCAGTCCCTCATCATGCATTTTTGACCTCCGCAATTACTTCCTAATGGAACATCACAATTAGCACATTTCATTAGGTCTGTCTGTTCCCGGAACCATCTTTCTCTTTTAATAGCGCTGCACATCCACTGAGGGTTCGACTAACTCGCAGTGATGCATCTGCCAGTCTGAGAGATATTTAATGAGGTGTAGAAATGGTACAATTGCAAATATTCCAAGTTACTACGTCAAATATTACACTGAATGAACTGCTTACCATCAGGCCAAGGTCTCCTGGAGTTCCAGGGTCACCCTGAAAATGAAGAAAAAAAAACATGTTCAAAACAGGTTTAAATATGAGATTTTGGAACATGAATTACAATTATGGCAATCGGTGTACTGGCAACCATTCAAACACTCTTTTTATTAAACACCAAATGTTCAAATACTTTCACAGTGATTTACGCAGTGAAATACATGTACATTTATATCCTTACATGAATTTACATGTACATTACACCTGTCATTATGTCAAGGAATTATAAAAAACATGGCAGAGGGATTTATGCATAACAAGAATATTTCATAAATTTGAAATCATATATCTCCTTATCTGCTTATAAACATGAATCTTGTATTGATTGAAAGGCAAATCCACTGCCTACGGAATTTCCCAGTTTGTTTACAATGAACAATGAGGAGAAATAATAAAAACTATATTTATTTTCATCCTTCATCCTCTTATATATATATATATATATATATATATATATATATATATATATATATATATATATACACGATACGTCTTTCTTTTTAGAACTTTGCTCATTCAAATTTTTTCCTGAAGTCAAGGGCATCCATAGAACTCTGTCCACTATGCACTGTAGTAAGAGCTTCTAATCCTCTGATAAGTCAGGTCAGACACTGATGTTGGATGGTCAATTCTGGTCCACAAACACTACTCCTAGTCTTCCATCACTCCAGAGATCCCAGTTTCACTCCTTCACAGGCCAGTGTTGGGGAGCTGGGACCGTTCTTGCTGACTGTTTGCATTGGATTGTTTGTAGCTGCTCGAAAACATCCCATTTAAAGCTTTTCTATGGAGATTATGCAAGATGTGTATGCCACTAAATGCCTGTGCACACAATGGCTGCACCGCACAGTAACAGTATTCTCTCTTTATCAGTGCACATATAAACTGGACTAGTTCTCAAAGGGAGGGAGCTTAATAACAGAAATCTTTACTGTTATCAGAACACTGCTTCTGAAGCATGAAAACCAATAGTGACGTATTCTTAGATCACTTTCTGAAGCATGAACTGGAAAAAATGAAAAACAATACATTGATTCAGCCTGGAGCCAAGCAGATAAACAACCCTTAATATTTTTACATGTTGCCATAATTTCAGCGTGAAATAACAGAGATCTGTTCGGGGCCCTGGAAAGGTTTTATGATGCTACAATAATTGACACATTTTCTGCCTTTCTTTCCCTCATTTTATCTTTCACAGTTAGAATGTACATAAATTAACACACTGTGCCACCGACAGCATTACACACATGGAAAGAGTTATGTTTGGTGGAAAGCAAAAGTAATGCCTATCAATCACTGCGGTAAAAACAGATTTCTGGAAGTGGAGGCCTTTCTGAGATATGGGCTTGGTTGTACGGGTTACAGCATTTTCACATCACCACACCCTGCCATTGCTCCTCACTTTCTAGGAAAATGAATGGAAAAAGCGTGGGAGAAGTGGAACAACGTAATTACAGCATTTAATGATAATTTTTTTTTATTTTTGACCTAAAACTTTATATACTAAACCCTTTACAAACTACACTGTTAAACCGTCTCTACTTTCTATTCATTATTTGTTCAAAACCGTTAGTAATCAACACAGTTTTAGAAATCCTGGCATTATTTTTCATGTCAAACCTTAGTTGAATAAGAACAAAATGTCTTTTAAAATGCACCAAGCACAACACAAGGATGAAACTTGAAGAACCTATGGACATGAGTAAATTCATCTGATTTTTGGTGCACCAGCTCTCCAGTACTATGCTGAGGGGCAGTGCAACTGCATTCAATGGGGTGATGGAGCGTACCTCAATGTCTTTAGGATAAGTTAGACTGGAGATTATGATCCCATTACTACCCCTGTAGTCACCTGGCTGAATGCCATCAAAACCTCACAGAAATGCACAACCCTAATTTTTATTCTTCATTTTAAAGTAAAATTTGAATGAGCAGGTGTCCACATACATTTGGCCGTATAGTATATATTAATAGACGCTCAACTTGACAAATAAATGAGGAAGATAGAAAAGATGAACAACCCCTTGCAAGATTTACATGCCACTCACCGGGAGCCCTGGAACTCCTCTGGGTCCATCCTTCCCTGTGTCTCCTGGGGGTCCCCTGGGACCAGGAGGGCCTGGTGGTCCAGGTGGTCCTGGGGGTCCTGCTTGACCCTGATCACCCTGAAAAAATTAATGTATGAAGCTGAAGGATAAAGTCATATCATTGGAAAACTTTCGGCAACAGAGGAAAATGTAGTGAAAGAGTAAGAGCAATGAATATAGTGATATCACAGACAACATGTAGGGGGTGTAGTCTCACAGTAACTACACACAACTACAGGACTACAGACATGATACCCTCCCTCAGTTCTGCTATGAAAGTTCTGCTATGAAAAGCTCCTGCAGGAATTTCAATGCCTAATTGCATTTAATTTTTTCCAGACTTCCAACCAGTTGGGTCTCAATGAGGAAGTTGATGATTGTGTTGAATAAAGCAACACAATAGTTTTCAACAGCTAGAAATGTTCACATGTGAAACTGCAGGCAGTGGTGGAAAGTAACAATCACAAAAGCTCTCATTACACATTATATATGTATATATCCTAGTATATACTAGTGTAAACAAAAATTTAACTCTCAAACCATCCAAGTGCCACCTAAATATACGCTGATTAAAACGCATATGATTTACAAAACAGAAAACATCTGTAATTTCATCCTAACAGGCAAATGAGCAAGTCAATTTTTATTAAAGTAGGTGGCTTCTGATCCCTCCACTGTCACAGCTCATTGCTCATTAGCAGCTCAATAAAAAAGGCAATACATTTCTAAAACACAGAAAGCCAATACAGACCTATTTAATCAGATAACATGGTTCTGGACAAAAAACAATTTATTTGATTAAATTGTGTTGTAACACATTATACTCTAATGTCCTATTAATCCTTATTTAAATTCATTCATTCATTCATTATCTGTAACCGCTTATCCAGTTCAGGGTCGCGGTGGGTCCAGGGCCTACCTGGAATCATTGGGCGCAAGGCAGGAATACACCCTGGAGGGGGCGCCAGTCCTTCACAGGGCTCCTTATTTAAATAATTTTCTTAATATATTTATATTTACAAATAAATAAATTCAGCAGCATTGCTACTGCTAAAACATGAACTTGTCTGTATTTCCACCTTTGACTGTAGTATAGTGCAACAATTTCTTCTTTTTTTTTACTGCAATTTTATTGTATTATTTAGTCTTTCATTTATGACAAATACAAACAGTGGTTTCACTGAACTTATTTAATATTCATTGGAGGACAGGAGTTCTTCATTTTGTCATTAAAGGAAAATGTTGGAAATGTATTGCACCATTAATAAGAGATACTTTAAAGCAAATGAAGAACAAATTGACTTAATAGTGTTAAAACACCACTGTGAGCTCAGAACGATTGCCATTCATTGTAGAGGATTTGGCCAGTCCGAGGGTGAGGATTGGTGAGGAGGGTCTGGAAGATGAAGAGGAAGTGAACGGTCCAGAGGAGAAGCCTTGTGAAGGAGTGGGGGGAGAGAGAGAGAGAGAGAGAGAGAGAGAGAGAGAGAGAGAGAGAGAGAGAGAGAGAGAGAGAGAGAGGTCAAGCACTACCTTAATGAGCCGGCGCTTAATGAGCTGCTGATCAGCAGAAAGAAAGCCATGATTGATCTTAGGGAAGACCATCTGAGCAGGTGTGTGAGGTCAAGAGGTCGAAGCGAAGGTCAGAGCAGAGAGAGGTTGGAGAGGAGATAGTTGCATGAGGTCCCAGAAGTAAGAGGAAGTGGAAGAAATATATGGAGGAAAAAAAAAGCATAAAAATAGATTAGATCAAGAAGTTGAGTCAGAGAACCCAGTACAGTGCCTTCACGCGTGAGTAGAAATCCACACTTTTCCAGTGGCCTGGCCTAAGCTGGGCAGCTGAAGACCACAATTATCACCTCCGGGGCCTGGGGTACCCACATGGAGTTTGCAGGCCCAAGGAAAAATGTTGATTTCTGCTCACAGAAAGCTCTGTGATCACAGTAATGCCTAGTGCCAAGCCAGACCCCTGGAGCAGCACACACTGAAAGTGACGGTGCTGCCATTCAAATGACTGGACTTTATCTGAAGGAGGCACTTCTGGTCATCTCTTAATTTCTTTGTGGTTGTTTGATTCATAATATATTTATCATGTTTAGACCTGCAGTTTTTCCACTTGTTTTTTTTCAGAGCATCTTATATCTCTTGAATGTAAACTAAATGAATTCAATGACTGCACTGACTAGAAATGACAGGAATGAAGAGTAGGTTCTCTGTATTGCCGTATCAAGTGTAGTATTGTAAATTTAGAGATTTATCATGTAAATTTAATTACCAAATCTTTTTATGTGTGAAATATTTATACTGGTGTTAAATGGGTGGTAGATCTGCAGTGAACCATGGGCATTAACCTTAAAAACATTTTGCCACTCCATCATATAATGTGCCATTCTCTTGTTCTCCCCCATATCCATGGTTGAAGACCAGACCATATCTGTGACAGAAAACCTCCACCCTGTTTCTAATTAATTACACATTACTGCTCTGTTTTTGACAATGCTGCTGGCAATGTTGGGTCTCTCCATCTATTTGCATCCTTGGCACTGAAGAGTGTGTAGAAAAGAACCCCATGTTTTATTGGGGCAGCTGGTAGCTTGGGGGCATAGAACCTATTGATTGGACTGGATTAATCAGACACAGATGTGGGGTTGTTATTGAGTAGTCCTAGAGGACAAATATGCGGAGAATGTATGTCAGTATCTCAGTGTGTGTGCCATAGGGTCTGCCTGAGCCGCTCGGCTACTCCCACAAACCTTCACAGTCAGGATTTGATTGCTGTGTAATGCAGCCAGGGTGGGCAGACCAGGAAGTCCCTGAGGACAACACAAACACAACCATACAACCATACCACATGACAAATGCAGACCATCACGTACAACACAGGACTAACCCAACACACACATCACATCATCATAGGAATCACAGCTCCCAGGATATGCTGTCCATACAATTTGAGCTTTTTTTATACAAAAATGTGCTGTTAATAGTTGGACTGATCCACCCAGTTCATCTCAGCAAGGCATGAGTTTGGCCCAGTGTTCCTGTTTCAGGTGCCAAATAAATTAAACTTTGTGACTTTGAGGTTCTCGTCTTCGTAGTGTGCCAAGCACCTGTCAGTTCAGAACAAAAGGATTTGTCAGGGGAAGTTGTCCCTGATTGTTCAGATTTGCCCTAATATGCAAAACCTATGTGGTAACAATGTTTACTTTATAACAAAACCCTTAATTCTAGACTAAAATGATTATTTCAAGACTCAATCTAAGCAGTGTTTTTTTTTAAATAGTTGCTGTAAACACAAGGAAGTTCTGCATTTATGGGATATTTCAGACCACCATGTTTGGGAAGTGATTTAGATGTAACGGCTCATTGAACAGATGGAAGTCCAGGAAACCCTGCTTGTCTCCTGTTTCAGCATTTAAGTTAAGAAGATGCACTTTCAAACCAGATTACAATAACTCAAGCTAATGAGAGAATATTACGCAGCCAGTTCCTAATAACCGCAAAACAAGAAGGGAGCAGGAGTAGGAGGATTATGGGGGAACACTGCATCTATGTCTTTTGTGCAGTGCTCCAGCAAAAGCTGGCACTGATCTACTCGGCTTCATCCTGTTAGTTTTATGATAGGCTTGATCAATTTGCTTGGAGACAGTGCGATTTAGCAGTGATCCTACTACCTTTTACAAGATGTCTGTGGCTAATATAAACTGGCTTTATTTACCATTCACTTGGCCACAGCCTTCCACCAGTCAATCTCACTGCAACCCTCCACGTGTTATCCTAATATCTCAGAGTGGTGGAAAACAAAAAATATGTCCAACATAAGTCAACCAAAGGAGAGCACTTTAGTTTTTCCCCAAAGGCAAGGAAAAAGAACTCACTGCAGTGTCTCTGTAGATCAGTTTCAAACTAGGTGTGGATTTACGCAGTTCTTACAGTTTTACTGCACACATGGACTAGTGTGAGAATAGCAATATCAAAGCGGTTGAGTGAGAATTCTAGCTATTTGCAAATTGTCCTGCTTTTCTTTTACAACTACAAGAGCTGCTGTAGACCCCATGGCTTTGTCTGGGCCTGAAGCTGAAGACACAGTCATAGTAAAATACAGGTTTTAAAATCAAACCATTGACAGTATGTAATTGTCATGATTTGAGCTGTTATCCACACATTTATTTGTCAAAACCAATTAATCAATCCTGGCTCTGCATGTCAGCTATGCATTTCAAAAAACAGGAGACCCAGGCATATTTACCACTGTGTGGCATCACCTCTTCTTTTAACAACACTACGTTAACATTTGGGAACTGTGGAGACTAATTGCTGCAGTTCTGGAAGTTAAATGTTATTCCATTGTTGCTTCATATAGGATATCAGCTGCTCAATATTTTGAGTTTCTGTTATAGTATTATAGATTTCATCATGTAGCAAATATTAACTTGTTTAGCACTATATATATATATATATATATATATATATATATATATATATATATATATATATATATATATATATATATATATATATATATATATATGTTGTTTTTTTTCTATGGGACAATGTTGTTTTAATCCATGCAGAATGTGTATTGTGATGATCTGCTCAAGTCACTGACCTGACACTGATTTTTACAATTTTTATCAGTCATTCCTTGACACGTTCCAAATTTTTGGCATCAAATTAAAGATGGGTATAAATTTTTCCCAAAATACAATAACACTTTTCAGTTTCAACATTTGAAAATTTGTCTTTGTACTATTTTCAGTTCAATGAATGGTTAATATTATTTTCATATCATTGCTTTCTGTGCATATTTTCATTTTAAACAATGTCCAAACTCTTTTGGAAATGGGTTTTGTAGAAAAATTTAAAAATATTTTTCCTTTGCATTTATCTAGCAGGGTTTTATTTTTATGTTTTAAATCATGTTTTGTCCTAAAGGCAAGAGCATATTCCGTTGTTACAAAACCATACATTTTAGAGATTATAAATTTTTTAGGTACTGTACTCACACTATTTTCCGCCCAGTTTGACATCACTTATCCAGTTTTACATCACACAAAGGGGCCAATGCTAAAGATATCCGTTCTATGTATCTCAATTTATTTTTTGTCCTCTGCTAACAGTTTCTATTTAAGTTGCTGTGGAGTGTTTCATATAGAGCAGATGATTATGCTTCTCCAGTGCAGATGGATTCAATGATATAAAGAAGAGGGCTGATTGAAAGCTGACGGCTTGATAGCCTTGGTCTGTTGTGTATCTTACAAAACTCATCTGAGTGATCTTACATCCGTTTATTTTTAAAGGCTTTTTTAAAGGCTTTCTGAGGCATGGCATGCGAAACTCATTGTCCTGGAATATGTTTTTTAAATCTTGGAAATTGAATAATGCCTCTGACATTTGTGGAGAGATTGCATTCTGGGTAAATCCCAACATCTCAAGCCCACTACATGAAAACAGCTGGAGCTATATATGTGTCTATATGTAAATGCATTTACAGCTTACAATTATGGTCATCCAAGGTGACTTGCAATTTCGATCATGTTACATTGACACACAACTGTATTATAGGGAGTTTTGCCCAGGACTCCTACTGTTACTCGAGCAGAAAAATCGAACTATGTAGAAGTAAAAAATAACACACACCATGCACACATGTTCACACGCAGGGACACCCCAAATAAAACTTCCACGGATCGACTAGCCTTCCAGCTTCAATAGCAAAGGCCATACTTGTCATGGCTCTGAAAGTTTATCAGAGACTTTTGGGGACCACACACTTCTTTAGAATGCTAACCCAATCCATTCATTCACGTTAATGAGTACAACACACTGGTGGCTGCCACTTGTGTTTGTGTAACTAGGGCCTTTTTTATTCGCCGCTTATTCACCTTTTGCCCCTGTAACCCCTTAACTGAGGAATCTGGAGGGTGGAGAGCCATGACCCTGGCACATGTGAAACAGTGGGTGGAGCAGCTCTCCCCAGGGATATGAAGAGTTTTCCCACATCTACTCTGATTTTCAGTTCATCTGGAAGCGAAAGGTGGTGTGGAACATATTGTGTAATTTCTTGCAATATTTGAGTGCCCACTTTAAGTGTCAGATTAAGAGTCATTTTCCAGGACTTTTAAAAACCATCTTAACTTTACAATTTCATAGTTTTCTTGATGTAGAATCTGAGTGATTTGTGAACATTTATCTGAATATAATTATATATGTAACTTTATTTATTCAGTGCAATTAACAAATGACAGCCACTACATTTATACTGTCCATGTCTATGAACAAGGGTAGTCCGAAGTGGTAGTCCATTATAAAGCCAGTCATAAAATTCTCTCTTCTCCCTGACAGAACACCTACCTGCATCTGGTTTGACTTTTTTCCAGTAGTAGAGTGTCAAGGACAAATATCCTATTCCCTAGTTTGCTCATTAAGAAAATCTCCTTAATTTCGTCCCACTACATTTCCTCTCTAATTTAATGTGCAAAGTCAATATGTCTTCCTGGTGGGTAATTTAATTAGGTCATGAGCAGTTCTAACCTCTCCTGTATTAGCAGTCTGCTCTCTGTGTGATTGGCTGGAGTGGTTATGATGGAAAGTTAATTACACAAACACTCTCCATCTGCATGTAATGAGTATTTGCTGCTGTTTATTTGTCCTATAAGATGGATCACAGTGGGGAAAGCAAGGGGATTCCCTTACATTCACTACTCGGTGGCACAGGATTGAGTTCCTTCATGGTGGATGACCCCATTTCCCCACTTACAATGTACACATCATGCACTAATCCTTGAAATTCTATCTACGAGAAAGATCAGGATTCCAGCTGAATTTAGTCTGGAGGAAAGCCGAGCAGTGTCTGGCCTCTACTGGTCATTTCATACACATCCGCTGACCCTCTGTTGAAGTCTAGTCATTCAATTTGTTTTGCTGTATTATTCAAATGATTATATACAGTACTTACCTACACAGGAGCTTAAGTTCACCATGCCCAGTACTAAACATGGGCAAGAGTGGTATAAAACCCACCAGCGTTACACTGTGAATGAGATGGTGTGGTGTTTGTATTACAAATCTAATCCTCCATCTGCCATTAACTAACTTCACTGATGCTCATGTGCGTATACGCAATCAAATCTTCACAGAAATGTTTCAACATTTAGTGCAATTCTTTCCCAGAAGAACTCAATCTCTTACCACAGCGAAAAGGAACTATTCACTATTACCCTGAAAATAATGGTTGATCTGGTGCACACCTCTTACAGTACAATAGAAATAATTGGTTATAATAAATTCATACAATGTGACATTAAACTATATCTTTGTCTAATTACATGTAAAGTTAAGGTTAACCAAACAGCAAATCCAGCTTAACAGTTTCCAAAAGAGGTGATTTTGTTTTAAATCAGGGGATTCTGCTACCAGCGCTGTCTGTCAAAAGCAGCTAAAAAAAGCACTACGATGAGAGAACTTCTCTGCATGTAGTAACCCATAATGAAAGAGGCATTCCACACTAGGGCCTTGTTGGAGCCTGTGTGAGAAATTGTGGGATGTATCAGATGTGATTAAGGGGTCCAGTGGTGGTCCAACACTAGGCTTATGGCTATGTTCATTCACCATAAGTTAACCCCAGCATTCTCCTGCATTTGGGGAGAAATCAATTAGAGATACTATAAGCTCCTGTGACCCCATTGGAGTCTGTCCCAGATGATGATAGATATAATAGATATAAAGAAAAAGCCAGCAGGGCAACACAGAAAGAGAGAGAGGGAGAGAGAGCAAGACCAGGCCAAGCGCTTAATGCAATAAAGACAAATAGACTTCAAACAGTGTCTTGTTCAGAGTCAGGAGCTTGTATTGAGTGTGACCCGAAAGCCGTGATTTAAAGTGAGCCTCTGCATGCAAGCAGATACTGGAGTGAGATATGCCAGTGATTTATTTCATAATTTGCCAGCTGTTGCAAAGTGTGCACTTCATAATCGTCCTCTAAGAGGTGTGAATTTATCAAAAATGTCAAGCAACTCAGCTGGAAATAATTAGAGCCGTCAAATGATCTCTCAGCGTGTAGTGCTCATGTGTCACTGTGAAGTAGGACTGAACGATCTGAGGAAAATATCTGATTGTGATATTTCTATTTGATAATTTACACTGTAATTGTGATTGAGGCATCTTAAACATATGAAACATTGTAGTTGTAGTTGAATATTTCAAGATTGTAGTTGTTTTAAACTTGTCATTGTCATGGTTTTTAATCCAAAGAAAGATTAATGTTCACGTTTATTTACTTATTATATTCAAATGAGCTACCAGTGGATTTAGACCTATTCTCTCAAAAATGTCTTAATAAGAAAAATTGTATCGCCTACATTTCAGATGAATTCACTTGCTATGATATTTTTCTTTCTGTGTTTAAAACTAAAGCCTCTTATTTTGCCAAGGCCAGCACATCCATTTTGGGGACTAGAAGCTTGGCTGCTGAATGTTACAAGCTATAATTGAGAATATGTTCAACATTGGATTTCCTGAGATTTTTAATGTGCAGGTAAACCTTGATATAAAATTGACAATTTTTTTCGGCTCAACTGTGAAGTAGAAATGAACACTGGGCTCATTTTTTTTTCTAACAGAAAGGTCTCAGCTACATCAGGCTGCATTAAACTTAAGCTCAAATTTGTTTTGGTTCCATCCACCAGAGCAGACAGCCTTGTGAAAGGCAGTACTAGTGGTCCGAGGGCATGGACCTTTTCTTAATGGCTTCCTCAGGTGTTTATAGTTCAACCCCCCAGTGCCTCGTTCACTCGCTCCGTCAGAGTTTTGTTTTACTTGGAAAGTTCAAATCACACGCACTGTCCACACAATGGCAAGCACCTGGGCTGTTCCATCCATGAGACATAACACACATTCATCAACACATCGAAAACAGAAAGAAAATAAAGGGCATGCTGCTGCTCAGCACATACCCGTGGCCCCTGGTCGCCTTGATCGCCCTATAGAGAGAGAGAGAGAGAGAGAGAGAGAGAAGAAAATATCATACTCATAAATACTGAGAGAATTTAATACACCATTTATAATATCAAACATATAGGTACTGAAGAGTCCCATCTAGACATAATTCAAAACACACTGATGAAGTAAGTTAATACCCTCAGCCTCAAGACTCAAGAATGCCCCTGTGGCTGAGGGGTGAAATCACTTATGATAACACATGTTGATGTGGACAAGAGCTGGAGCTCAGAGTGGAGAGGAGAAAGTGCAAATGTCTGTGTTTGTGTGTGTGTGTGTGTGTGTGGCTGAAAAGAGGGAACATCCACCATATCATTTAGTCTTTTGGCTAGCTTTGTACGTGCCCTGAGCGTTTCTCTAAGTGTGAGCCAGCAGCACTGTGACTAAGCAGTGGTGTGATTTAAAATGACTCAGCCTGTATTTCTCTAAGGCTCTTTCTGGACACACACACTGGCCAGGGCTTTAAGTAGAGCAGCAGAGAGGATGAGCACTGAGTAGTACTGCTCAGTAAAAGGTATGGGGCTAAGCAGGAAAATGCACTCCTTAAAGAAGTGCCAATGTTTGTTTGGAGTAAATTTGTTCACAAGATTAGATCCAATGAGAGGAGTCTGGGGAAGGACCACTTTGGATGCCAGGTACAAGAAATCCACAGCGAGAAACACCAGCAATTAAACAGTTCCAAGTGATTATGATTTGTAACTGCTATACTGCTATACACAGAACATCATCCTGAGCAACACCACTGATGAGCGGGATAAAGAAAGAAAAAATGGATTACGTTTACACATTAAAAAATCTTCGTCACTAGCTATGTTTACTTCCAGTCTGTTTATATGTTAATAACCTGACTGACTACAAAATATGAATACAACTTAATGGGAACACCACAATCGCAATCTCTTGAGATTATGGTGTTCACATAAATTGTATTTTTATACAAGACAGTTAGACAGCTGAAGCTAGTTCAGATAAAACAGCTTCTCATGGTGCAGTTACTAATAGCTAAAGCGTGCTCCGTACTTGCTCACACGTTTGGGTCTGATGTTTGTAGAGTGGACGTAGAGTCTTATGACAAAGGTTGGAATTTATTAATGATTATTATTACTAGTCAAGTCAAATTTATTTGTATAGCACTTTTTACAACTCGAGGATGTCACAAAACAGCTTTACAAAAATTCAGATTTAAAACACTATTTGCTGTGCTCTAATGGATAGAGGTTATAGGATATAGGTTTGGGACTGGAAAGTCACTGCTTTGACCCCGACATCCAGCAGGAGCATTGGAGGCAGTGGGAGTGAAGGAACAGCACTGCTCTCCTTCAGTGTGTGTGTGTGTGTTTTCACTGCCATGGATGACTTAAATGCAAGTCAAGTCAAGTCAAATCCAAGATGACAAACACTGAATTATGAAACACTAGAACCTACCTCATATCTACATTCATTGTCCAATCTCCCAGCTCCACTGACCATACAGGAGCACTTTGTAGTTCTACAATTACAGACTGTAGTCCACCTATTTCTCTGCATACACCCTGCTCTTCTATGGTAGGGACCACCACAGAACAGGTATGAGTTGGGTATAGATCATTCTCAGTGCTGCAATAACACTAATGCGGTGTTGTTGTTTTAATGTGCTTTGTGCTGGTATGTGGATCAGACACAGCAGGGCTGCTAGAGTTTTTAAATAAACAAATAAATAAATAACAAAAAAAAAAATAACAAGCCAACAGCATACTTTGTCCACTGATGAAGGACTAGAAGATGGCCAGCACAAACTGTGCAGCAACAGATGAGCTACTGTCTCTGACTTTACATCTATGCAAGATGAGGTAAGTGTGTCTAAAGGAGAGGATAGAATCGGCGTTTGAAAACTCAAGCAGCACTGCTGTTTCTGATCCACTCGTACCAGCACAACACATGCTAACGCCTCACTACCACGTCTGTGTCACTGCAGCACTGAGAATGAGCCACCACCCAAATAATACCTGCTCTCTGCTGGTCCTGATGACTGAAGAGCAGGGTGAAATGGGGATAAGAAATTATGCAGAGAAAGAGGTGGACAGACAATGAATGTAGATACAAGGTAGGTGTTCTTAACCCAGTGATTGTTCAGTGTATAAAGAGACCAGTTGACTCAGATTCCTGTGGTGGAAATAGAAACCCGGTGTCAGGGTGTCTACAAATATAGCAGCTTTATTCACCATCCAAATTGACAGAGGGTTAGGAAAGAAGTGTGGAAAAGAAAACTGATCAGTGAACCGATGCCGATCTTATTAGATTATATATGGAAAGATGTAAACATTATGTTTATGTTAAACATGAAAAATTTAACTCACAACTAATGTAAATAAAAGTCTCAGTAATCAAGCAGATAAATTGTAACCATTCATTTATTTTTATATTTATTTATTTTTAGAATCATAAAACACTCAAGACATCTGTTTCCTATCAACACCACTACGAGCAATTCTGACTTCAGGCGTTTTTCTAAAGAGCTCTGAATGAAGGTTTAACATAATACAGGAACAGTTTTGTGTAAAAACTTTAATCTGTAATTACAGCTTACTTATTGTCTGTGCAAATATTTGGGTGCACACATGTATGAAGGAGAAATAGCCCACAGTAAGAAAAAATTTAAACTAGAACTGCATAGTGTGACTTTACAGTTTCTCCTAGACAAGATCAGATGGAAAGACTAGGTTCAAGTCTCCTGCTGCTCAGATATTTCTCCCAGGAATATCAAGTGTGTCTCCTCTTGAGTTTTAGCTGAACTGTTTCTGCAAAAATCTTTAGGAGAATCATCTTAATGTCTCCTGAGCCTCCCAAGAGCAACATGTGAGTGATAAAAAATTCCTTTGCGAGGCTGTGTGATTAAAAATAGAGTAACAGCAACTCATTTTTTAATAACAGGAGCACGCAGCCACGTGACTTAAGCCTGGGAGTAAATGATGCTTGATGACCCCTGTTAAACAGAGCTCTGAAGCTGGAAGGGCTTCAGAGAACAGTCTGCGTTGGTCTTGGGGCTTTTGTGGTGAAAGTTACAACAAACACTAAATGGCAGTGACTGCGGCGAGATGAGCTCTCAACCTCTGAACGAGTGGATCTCATTTAGATAACTGTCAATTATCCACTTCTTGCGGCTGGTTATTTAAACCCTAATTGTCCCAGATTTCTGGCCATCCAAATGCTTAGGGAGATGTTTATGTCTGCATTCATGTTTTAAATTATGAGTTATAATGGGAAAGATACATCACTGGGCCTTGCTTCAGAGATGCTGTCCCCAGGCTTTATCATGTGACTAATGCCTAAATGATACAGTTACCAACCAACTAGCCGGTGCAGGTTTGTGGTCCTATTCACAGGGTCCCGTCAAGACCCTTGGCACCCCTCCATGCTGCTGGAGCAGAGGAATCCTCACATATTTATATGATTATAATCTGTCCGTCCTGGCGCTTCACTGGTATGGATTGGTGGCCTGGTCTGCACACTAATAAAGAAACGGCGCGGTTATTTCTCATGCTCGGCACTGGTTTTATAGAGGGATGCTCAGTGAAGCGTTAAAGCACTTCAGCCTGGTGCCTGGTGTGAAGGCAATAATGTAGCACACTCTGGATTTGTGAACGATGTGGGGATTTAGATATTCCGAAATGAGCCTTGAGGTCAGGGCCACTTCACATTGCAGGAGAATTGGCAGCAGAGTGCCACCCAAATACATTCCTTATGGAATGGATCCTGTTTAGGAACAAAGTGAAGGCATAATATGCTGAAAAAAATAAAAGGGTTTCATAGGGGAGCGGTTGGGAAGGGCAGCAGTTGTTGTAATGTACATGTTGGTGTCATGAATGAGAATTTGTCATTGAAATAACATGAAAATTATTAATGCTGATAGTTTATGCACTAGGGGATATATATTCTCTTTTAAACCAAAGTAGCTGAGAGAGGTCTTAATTAAATTTTCTGGATTAAATTTCATATAGTAGAGGCATAAACTGATGACAGTGCGAATTTTCCAGAAAATGCACAGATTGTTAGAAAATTTTTGAGGCACGTTAAAAAGTAACCGCTGAAAGGAAGTTGCTTACCTTGTCACCTTTCGGACCCGGTGGACCCTGTTGGGGATACAAGAAACACATCAAGTTCATTAGAGACAAAGAAAATGAATGGCTTGTATGAAGTGTAAATTTCATTGCCTCTCATCAGTGAGAACTAAAGCTTGTTTCTACAAAATTTACAGGTGAAGGAATAAACATCTCCATTTTTGTCATTTTTCATTTTTTGACATAATTGGAAAACAAATGCGGATATTTATGTTGTGTCAAAATTTCACGATAACCAATAGAAATGCTTCAAAATAACTTTGTTATAAACCATTGTTGCATTCAGTTCCACATGCGGTTCAGAATGTTTGTGCATTCTCCTTTAAAGATAGTATTTTGGAAATATATAAGGTTTGGTTCAGACAGCAACATTTTGCCACAAACGTCCAAGAGCCAAACTCTCCAGACCTTTTATTTAGTTTCTGATCCGGCCTGCTCTTATGAACTTAAAACTTGTTTAGAGGTAACTGTATGCAGCTGAATCTTTTTGGCACTTATTGTTTCCTACAGTCTTGTTTTTACTTCATTGTGGTCTGTACAATCTTATTAGGATAGTAGTTTCTGAATATGTAATCAAGCTCAATAGTGTCTTCACAAATGTTTCAGAAAAAAACCAAAGGTATCCACAGACTCTTTGATGCCAAAGGATGAGTTCGTTTTCAGGATTATTGACCAGGGCATGTGACAATAGTGTAGATGTTTCATTAAATTCATATGGTGGAACTGGATGTGTGCAGACAATTTGTAGATTACTCAGATAGAATCTCAGAGGCAGCTCCATTTTCCTTGGGGATTTAGCTTTTCCAATATAACGCTAGCCCCAAAAACATGTACGGGGTCCAGAAAAGTAAACGCTCAAAGCCATCCACAGTGCTGTGGCTTTCTATCCCACCATTATGAGGTAAAATGATGGGTCAACAAATCACAATCAGAGGAGACTGATGTTATACAAGTTGACTTTTTGTTATATTCTATAAAAAATGACTTTCTTAAACATTTGCCAATAGTTTGAATGTTGATTTGCAGACCTTCAAGTTGCTCAAACTGCAAGAGAGATAAATATCTTTGTATTTTCTTCTAGACAAAGGAGCCTCCTGCTGAAAAATCTGAGTTTTTCTGCATTTTATGATGGTTTCACACTGGGCTCAGATTTGCTAAGATAATAACACTGAGATAATTATCTGAAATTGAGCTAAACAAAGGCATCTCAAAATAAACTCTTAAGATAAAGAGCCTCACACACACACACATATATACATACATACATATTTTATTATACAAAGCTACATTAGCCTTTCTATGTAACACAGTTAGCATTGAATACTAGGTAACAGATAACATTTGAATATGACACATGCCACAAATGTATGTGGGTCATATGTACGCAAAGTTTCCTTTTCGTCAGACACCATTTCTAGGACAATCACCACTTGTTCTGCTGGGATATAGAAGAGGGACATGTGAGGAATAAGATTTATGGATCATAAGCAAGCTGCACACCACAGCCATTTAAAGTGCCATTCACAAACCCAGCTACTGATCACAGCTTTACTGTCTGCTTGTCTTTCAGCCTCTCCTGGCGCATTAAAGCATGGTGTTCATTTTCACTCACTGAGCACAGACCTGCTGCACCAATCAGTTAACAACCTCCGGGCTCTAGCCCCAAATTCCAAATGACCTCATATGACTTTGCATTTCATTAAACATAGATTGTTTTTTAATAACCCTGGACACATGGACTGGAACGGGATTGGAATACATCTGAACTGGATCTATTTTTCTTGTCTGAAGTTATGAGTGCTATGCTGTTCTGCAGCAAATTGCCCAACTGGTGTAGCATTTTCTTGCTGAGGTGGAAAGGATACGTTTCTTCTTTGTTTTCTCACGTTGCTGTGGGAAAGGCACTGAGAAGGAAGCTGAAAATGCAAACACGTGTGGCTGTGTGCTGTGGAGCTCAGAAAAAAAGCTTGAAGCAGAGGATGTGATGATACACTTAGACACCTGCTTTCCTTGCATGCTCCACAAACATCGGCAGGTTTTCGTCCACAGCAGCTGAATCTACTGAGCTGTTCAGCCATAATAAACCATTCTCTGCTCAAACCCAGAAAATCTTATTCGTTAAATACAATGATCTCTAGTACTACGTGTGTGAGAGATATCACCCTCACACAATGCAAGTTAAAACCAAATGCGTTCTTCTCACCTTGAAGACCCTCCCACGGGGGAGGATTGACCCATTTATGGAACTGACAGAAACTGCTAAAGTGTTAACTGGACCTACTCCTATATGAAATATCAGGATGGAGGTGAAGTCGGTTACATATGTTTAGTGTGTTTAAGAAGGAAAAAATGTCACCTTCTTATACCTTATGCATATATAGCACCATAACCTGAAATCCCATACGGCTAAAGGACGACTAGCATAAAAGCCAGAGTGTAGTTTACATGTGACCAGCAGAACAAAGACATATCCTCTGGGAGAGATGTTCTCTGATCAAATTAAACAAAACATTTAACAGTTTGCCCATAATGATCAGAGTTGTGTATGGAGTGAAAAGGAACACCATCCTAAGCATGGGGGTGGCTGCATTATGTTTTGGGCTGTTTAGCTGGAAAGCGACTGATGTACTTCAGAAAGACAGCTTCATGAAGGAGGAGGATTATTTAGAAATACTGAACTGACCTCAAGGGATTCACCAGAAAGCTGAAACTTGACTGAATTACAGCAGTTCTGTCAGGAGCAATCGTCTAGTATCCCAGAGAAACATTGTGAGAAGTTTGTATAAGGATGCCGTAAGAGTTTGATTCAAGTTCTGGAATTAAAAGGCCAAGCCACCCAATACCAACAGTGCATATAAACAACCGAGCCACTGAAAATCTGATGCAGCAAATTAAACCTTAAAATAAATAAGTCTTTTGGCGTTTATTTGGAATGACTCCTTGTGGAAATGTACAACTTTGGTCTCAACTTTATATTGATAACTTTTAGTAAGACAGGAGACCGTAATGTGAAGTGTTTTACTAACAATAAGCAATAATGAATTGTGCCGCAAAGACACTTTGTTGGTTAATTCACTTTGTCTGAAATGATCTTTCAAATTCTGTAGTCTCACTTTGAAACTCTGAACATCTGAGGATTTGAGGACACATACATGTTGGATGCCATTTTCACATATCACCAGAAGGTTGTGCTGTTACAGCAACTCCATTCTATTAAATAAGAAAAAATATACACTTCGCCTCACAGAGAGTATTCATGAATTACACAGAGAACAATCATTTATGTACAGACACGGATTTAGCATCGACTGAACTCAGAGCTGAGCCTTGTCGCTTGTAAACGTCCTGTATACTTGTGCATTTAAATGTATGATATTTAACGGAAGCTCTTTTCCAGAGTGACCACCTAAACATTTCTAAACAGGTTTCAGGTCAGTAAAGTGTCTTGTAACTCCAATATGCAGTGTACGAATAAATAAGACTTGTCTGATCATCTTTTGATCCCAATACTGTAGGAAAAACCAGGTACATGTTTAAGTGTTAAAGAGTTTCATGACCGTTTTCTAATGCTGGTCACAAGCTTCTGGATTGAAACAGTTTGCAAGAAGTTTGAGTAAAATTCCAGCCATATATTTGTGGTTCTAATGTTGCAGAGAATCAGTACTCTGACATCACAGAATGTGACAAGCTGAGACAGTATAATTTAAATCTGTACTCAAACGATATTATTGTTACGTGTTAAATAATTTTTCAAAAGTACCTTCCCCAAAAAAACATGCTAAATAAAAAAATAAAAGGACAAAACATGTAGCAGCTAAATCTCTACATAAGTATGGAGTAAATTAGAGCACTGTGAGGGATCTTCTTTATACATCTGCCCTCTATGAAGACAGGAAGTTGTGTGTACTCTCTTCCTCTCTTTTGGGATCGTTTTGATACTAATTGGACTCTGAAGCAGATGCTGTTACAAAACAGAATGAGATCAAATGCAAAAAGGAATCAGTAACTAAATGCTGTGGGCTGACATAGAAATGAGTAAAAACAGAATAATTCAGTAATTTACTTGAATAGAAGTCAAAGTATTACAGTTTGAAAAGCAGTAACAGACAAATGTATAAATGATGTATTAATTAATTCATCAATGCAAATTACAAACCAATCAATATTGTACTTCTGTTCATGCAGCTGAATAAATGTAAGTAGTTACTATCCACCTCTGAGTGCCTGTGTCAGTGGACCGTCCCGCATTATGAATGGATAATGAAGGAAGGTAAACGTGTGGACACTTATAAATGATCTGATAAAGAATATGTAAACAATCCGTTAGCTCTTAACCAGCTGAATAATGGTGGGAATATAAGCTGACTTTCAGTGGCTTTTAATATCCTCAGAGGAGCTGTTTAAAACACTTAAAAATGACATTATTTCCTTTAACATATTCCATCTTTCCTGACAACATGCGGTCCACCTGTGAAGATAAATGATGAGCAAATGAAGCTAAAATACACCAGAGAGAAAACAGATAGCCTTGAACTTGAAAAGTGTCAGTGGCTGAACTGCGTGAGTGGAAAATGTTTGTGGAATGGTGCACATTTAAGAAATCCTCACAAATTTGGCTGGTTTTTACTGAACAGTTTCACCAGTCCAGTACCTAACTGAAACCCTTAATCAACAACACAAACAAAAAGGAATAATCCAAACATTCAAAGGGAGTCAAATCAAAAGCAGTGGTTATTGAGCCTCATTATCAAGTTAACTCGCCATGACATCAGTACAATATTGGCCTGTGCTGTCTCTACTGTCTAAAGTACTGGGGTTTCTGAGAGCAGACAACAGCAAGAAGAAACAGCATCACAAGGCCTAAATACAAGAACCACACAGTCAGAGCCAAAACCGCAGAGAACTGGGAAATACTTACCAAGAGCACATCTGATAAAGTAGGTACACTTAATATTAGTATAAACATGATAAATTATCACCCAGAAATCACCTGGTTTTTTATGCTCTTTGTTAGTATATCTCACCCAATCCCCACAGACGAGCTTTGGTGCACGACATTAACAAAACTTTAAAACGGCTAAGTCAGTTTGGCTTGGCTCAGAAATGACTTCAGACAGGCTATAAACTGAGTGAAATCATAAAATCAACCTGACGTGAGGAATGTTCCTGCCCACAAAACCAATTTGGCACAATCAGCTAAAAATGCATTCAAAACAGAGAGATGTTTTCCCTTTGACCAAAGGAAAAAAAAGAAGGGAGGGGGTTAATTTGAGCCATTCAGTGTTATTTCTTTCCCTTCATGTTCAATGGAACAAGTTAATATTATTAATTCTTCTCTGAAGTACAAACCTTGAACCTGCTATTATCACTCAATTAAAAGAAAACTCTAGCGCTGAATTCTCCCCTTTTCCTGAAAGCTTTCTTTGTTTGGCCTCCAGATCTTTCAGAGAGATTACACATCACTTTTCAGCAATCATTTTAACATAACGTGATGGATGGTAGTTTGACAGTTTGTATTCAGCACTGCTAGCTCAGGTTTGGAGAGCGTCCACCAACTTCACTATTGTTGACATGAGCGAAAGTGCTTTGGTGGGCTTGGCTCTGCATTTAGGGGGCAACAGTGGAGTTTTACTGTGAGAAATCCAAAATAATCCGTAGATTTAGGAGGCACACTCAACCAACAATGGGGATTCATCCTGTAAGAGACAGTTTCACGTCGACACAAACTGCAGAAAGTTTGCAAAAAACTTTGAACTGCTGAACTCCATAAAACCCACTGCCACTAAAGGGACCAGTTAAGCTTGTGATTGCCACATGGAATCAATCACTGTCACTCAAAGCCTTAGACCTCATTTATAAACCAGGCATTCCGCAAAGCCGCTGCAAACCTGTCTGCGTTATATACTGTTTGATAGCCAGTTAAAATACTGTAACAGATAGATACTGAGAGCAAGCCACAGAATGTGTGTTAATGAATGTGATTGACAACCTCATTCAGAACTGTAACTGCTTCAAAAAGCCACAATTCACTCCAAGCTGTCCTATTCACATCATCATGTTTATCAACTAGGTATTTACTTTTTTGAGGCTACTTTGATTGAAATACTTAAAATGCATTTGAAAAAAAGACATTTTCCAAATCCATTTTAAAAAAGGCAAGAGAGTTGCACCAGGTAAGATTTTGCAATCAAGTTTGGAATATCTTATGTCCTTAGTTGGTACTAGTTTCAAATTATCTTACTAAATTACTAAATGAGTCCAAGTAACAACATTTAACCCACACTTTTAGTCAAAACAGACATTAAGAACAAGCTCAGTGTTAAAAATTTCAATAGACGATTGCTTGCATAAAGAAGGAGGACGACCAAAACAAAAACAGGAGATTATTCTAGATCTGTGATGGACTGGCACCCTTGTGCCCATTCATTCCAGGTAGGTTCCAGACCCACCGCAAACGTGAACTGGACAAGTGGTTACAGACCACTAATGATACTTAATCTGTAGGGAAAAGACGCAGGGGGAAATGAGACTCCTAACAACGATGCAAGATCAAAACTGTCCCTATTCAGTAAAGAGAATACGCTTTCATCGTTTTAAGAGTACTTAATACTTTCATCATTAAAGAATACTTAAAGAATCATCACCTAAATCTTCACTCTCGATTCAGAACAGAAAAATCCACATGTGATCTGGCCATCATCCCACAATAAAAAGACAACACGATGCTATGGGTCTGTATGTAATGGCAATTCTGACTGGAAATCACATAAAGGAATGGTGGTCTCTGACTTTTACACAGTAATATATCTCTTATGCAGCTTACAATCTGCAATTAGTTTATTCACGTATTCATTCATCTTCTAAAAACCCCTTCTGGATCAGGACTGGGTGGATCTGGAATCCAACCCCGAATGTCTGGACATATTCCAGGATCACACATGAACGTTCCACCAGGTGAGGTGAGCCTTAATTACAAATAAACTAAAAGTGCAATTTTCTCAGTGATGTTTCTAGTCTTCTATAAAACAGTGATCAACAATTACTGATTCTGGTTTATTGTCTCTCTCTCTAAACCTTCTAATCTAAATCATCAAAACCACATATTTTTCTTTTTTAAAGTCAAACAACTGAGACAGAACCATTTAACAAAGACTGTTACAACTCAAGAGTTGAGAGGCAGATAGATCATAACAAGTACGGCATTTTGAGGTGTGGTTGGAAAGTCACCACAAAAAATGAGCAGAGGAAAGCTAGAGCAGAGTGAAGGGGTCTTGCGGAGCCCTAGCACAGTATGTGCTCCCTCCTGTCTTTACTGAACCTCTAAAGCCTCTAAAACTCCAGAAAAGACTAGTTGGACTGAGAAGTGCATCTGGCATGTGTCATTAAAAGCTCTTACCTGCTTCATAAGGAGGCCTATACACATACTGCTCTTAACTGGGTGGTAGTTGGTCCCCGCTTACATGAAAATAGTGAATAAGTACAACTCTACTAGGAAATCATAACTCGGGAGCCCTAGTAAATCCAGGGTGGCAAGAGTTGTAAAACATGGCCATAAAAAGAGTCATTTCATCTGCCCTCATCGTACTGCAGAAGTGTAACTGAATGGCAGGCAGTTTTGATATAATTTGACAGGCTCAAATGCTGCTGTTCAACAGTTAAACTGTTTGCCAAATTGTGCTTATACATATGTGCCACTGCATTTAGTTCACCTGGGCTCATGAATATGGCATACCATCCTTTTAGACCTGTTCAGATGCAGTTCAGTTCTGCATATGATTAGAGCATGATTGATTTGCTGTAGTCTGAAGGGGGGTGGGGGCTTTTCTTGAATTGTACTTAAGTCACAACTAATTCAAACAGGATATCTAAACGTAACTCCGTTTGACAGGTCAGATTTGTTTGGCTGTATTCATCATTCATTTTATTATTATTCACTTTAGCTGCATATGAAAGTGTAACTATTTTGGGTCACTTTTAAGTTGCTTTTAAAGACTTTTAAAGCACCTTTAAACACAAAAAAGACAGGATCATGTAAGTCATAAAACCTTATGCAAAATGTCTGATTTTGACCAAAAATTTGACCAATAATTTTGACCAAAAATTTCCCATAAAATTATGGCTAATTCTCAACTGGTAGCTAAGTTACCCCATCACATGCTGCTACCAAACCGGTAGAGGGGGGGGGGGGGGCAAACATTTGCTTACTATGAGTTGTGTAAAGTCAGCGGCAGTATCTTTTCTACTAATTTGCCACTGATTACATAATTGGCATCATACCCATCCTTTTACATAAGCAAACGTTATCACTGGAATTTTGCAGGACAGTCTGATGACATGGCTTAGATAACCAAAATTATAGCGTTAAAGAAGTTTTAAAAATACCAATTAAATTGAATGTAGCCAAATGTTTTATAATTCCCATTATAAGTCAACAGAAAACTGTATAATTCCCATTATAAGTCATCATGATAGTTAGACAGTTATGATATATTCCGATGTTGTTACGTTTAAATAAAGGCAAAGTGTTGATATTTAAAAAAAATATGAATCTGTGCATAATGATAATGTATGTAATATTATGTAATGAGCAGATTCAGTTAACCAAGCACATAAGCAATCAATGTCAGCCTTGGGGTGAACTGATAAACAAACCAATAGATCATGACAATATCAAGGGAGGAAGTGGCAGTAATTTTGAAGGCATTTCCTGGGGAGGCTTTAATACGTTAGCAGAAGAGTCCACTAAAAGAACACAAAACCACATGCAGGAACCCAAAAACCTGGGAAGCAAGAGGAGGGGTGAGTATCAGTTCTGAATGAGCACCCTAGAGAAGTGGCTCTTGGGGAATACTTTGTTTTTTTTTTGAGTGGGGAATCTAAAGGAGGACAAGATGTGAGTAATCAGAAGACAGCAGGCAAGAACAGATGACCACAAGTGGTTGGTGTGTCGGAGGAATCGCAGTGTTGGAGGTTAGGCTGGGATCGGAAAAACCACACTGGAAAACTGACTTGGGAGAATGGCATCTGGTTCCCATATCCACATTGTATCACAATTAGTCCTGCACAGAATGGCTTTAATGTCGAGTGCATATGTGCATGTGTGCTTCCATGTATGGTCGTCCATCAGAAAGAAGTGTTTTGGCCAGAGGCCTCGTGCTAAAAAGAACCTTGGGGGGATCAATGTGTTGCCAGGCGAGTTAATTAGCAGGGTCACCTTTTAATCATGGTGGTATGGCCAAGAGGCCTGGCAGCACTAATGAAGCTGGTCACTCTCACACAGACATGGTCACTGACTGAAGTGTGCCACCACTCAGCATGCCTCCATACTTCCGCAGCTTTAACTGCATCCCTCTGCTGGACTTTATTACCCCCCAGTAACTGTGTGCATGTCTCCTAACTCTGTCTCTGGGGGTAAAAGCATTCATTCCCAGCATTTTGTTATTGTGAACAGTAAAACAGACTCAGCAGACTGCTTTTATAGCAGCCCAAATGAAGAAATATAATGGAAGAATATTATTATTCTGGAGTGATGTGAAAAACTTGCTCTGTGTAAGTTTTAAAAACCATGTCCTACTGTGAACTCACATTTTTTGCACTTGTAGATACTCTCAGTATCCCAGAGAGAATGCTGCAAGCAATACACTATTTTGCTCAGAGCTCTTGGGTCAACAAATCAGAATTCCACCAAACAGACCACACAGAGTTCAGATATTGCTGGGTTTAACTCACAAAGACCTTTGTTTCACTTGAACTGGCAGTGACCAATAGCTACTTGGCATAGTTTTATTTTTTAAATATTAAAACCATCTACAAATTTACATAAAAATACAGAAATGTACCATTGTAAATTATGAACCTGTAATTGAAGCAGATTGTGCAGATTCTATGAGATATTGCTTAACAATTACATGAGTCTGCTGCCAGCAAACCACACTGAGAAAGAATCCTTCTCCCATCAAACACAGCCAATAAGCAGTTCATGGTCACTATTCAGTCAATCAACATTCATTGAATAATATTCATAGTCAGAATCACTATACCATCACTGAAAGATGAAAAGGGAGGCACATATCATGAGCAGTGAATTTGTTTTCTTTTTCACATACATTACACCTTCATTTCATTAGATTTCTTCTTTTGAAATTTGGGCAAGAAAATGTAGTAGGTCTCAGCAATCGAGACAATCAGCAAACACTGATTTTGCCTTTGAAGCTGTAGAACATGAAGATTTCTATGGTCTCTCAGACCTGATATGAGCTTAGCAGTCATTGTCAAACTATTTCTAGAAAATTAGATTTTACTTTTTAGATTTGTTAATTTTCGTGAATATTTAGTGGGCTCACAATTACACAAAAAATGTATCACTATTGTTTTCACTATTTAAGCACAAAGGCTTTGTTAATATAACCAAACTAATAATTTGATGCCAGCAAAACACTCCAACAAGGGACAAATACACGTTAACCACATTGTTGCATCACTTAAGCTATAGCTCATGCAGAAGGAGGTCTGGGATTGTCTTGCTGAAATAACCATGGTCTTCCCTGGAAAAAATATTGCCTCGATGGCAGCATATGTCTGTATGAAATCCCATTATATTCCACATAATTAGATCCTTCACTCACATGCAAGTGGGCTATGATGCACTCCCAATCCATGACAGATACTGGCTTTTGCACCTTTCACTGACAAACATAGAGAACTCAACATCCATTTGTATGAATAAATAAATAAACACATTAATAAATAAGAAAGAAAGCAAGAAAGGTGGACTTATCTGACCGTAGCACATATGTGCACTGTTTCTTGCATTAAGAAGCGCTTAGGCCAGGAGTACTTGGTAGAGTTTCTGCACAGAACTGATGTATGGCTTTCTCATTGCATAATGAGCGTTCTGGTTTGCGTTTCTTGATGCAACAGTGGAATTTATCAAAGTAGCATAAAATTCTTATTACAATTCCATCCAAGGGTTTGAATCGCTGCCTAGATATCCTCACTGTTCTACATTATTAAGAATTCTTGTGTCACTCTGGATAACGTGTAAACCCAATGCTATAAATGTATAGCTGCAATGAAAATTATTCAGCTCCCAGTGCAACTTTGGATTACTAGTGAAATAAACAAACATTCAGCTGTTTGTTCTTTTTTGATGGGTTTGTTGCAATCTAAATAGCTCAACATAACTAACAAGTGATTTCTTGAAATTCAACACAAACTTCTATTTTTAAATGACTACTGCAGTCTTAGAATTATTCAACCCTTTCATGAAAAGCATCTTTAGTACTTTAGTACTACTATTGTGACCTGCTGCAAATGTGTCTGATAGTCAGACACCAATTTCTGGCAGTGGCCCTGAGGAATCAGTCCATTCCCCTTGGGCATTGGCCTCTAGTTCAAATCCCACCAAACATTTTTTATGGGGTTTAAGTCAGCTGACTGTGATGGCCACTGTTTCAGAACCTTCCTTCTTCTGAAACTAAGTGTTGGTAGATTTTGAGGTACACTGGGATTATTGTGACTGTCCAGTGACACCCAAGCTTCAGTTTCCTCACAAAAGGCATAATGCTTTCTCCTAGGATTTGCCGACCCCACCACCCCACCCCCTATCGCCTTCTCCAGACATACTGCTGACCATAAGGGCATAGCAATCTTTTTTCAAAATTTTTTTGGCCAACTGCTTCCTCAGGACAACTTCCTTTTTCTGCCACATACAGGTACTGTAATTTTGAACTTGTGAGCTATACTTTTCCTTGTTTGTGCAAGGCGATGATTTCTTCTCTTAACTTTTTTTACAACTCTATTGCTTTATCCATATTTCTAACATGCAGTTAAATGTCACAGCAACATTCTTAGCATTTTAAACATAAGCTTGCTTCAGGTGTGTGAGACAACACCTGATTTGCCAATGTGCGTGCTATTATGAGGGATTCTATTCAGGGGTTTGAATAATTCTGAGAATGCAGTAGTCATTAAAAGGGGCATTTTGCACTGAATTTGGAGAAATGACTTGTTATATTAGTTGCCAAGCAATAAAATTATTTCTACTTTGTTTGCAAACAGCTGAAAGTGTGTAAATTTTGCTAATAAACCTAATTTGCAATGGGGGTTAAATGATTTAACAAATTTGACTATATGTATGTCTGTAGAACTGAAATGAACAGGCCTACTGAGGCCTACAACTAATAGAGTAGCAAAATGATCCAGTAAATTAAAAAAAAAAAAAAAAAAAAAAAAAAAAAAAGACATTTCTCGGGGGGTGCATAGTCTTGAGCAACTAAGTCTGTTGTCTGACCTGAAACCACTTTAGCATTTCACTGAAGATAAGAATTTCCAAACGAAAAAAAATGAATGTAAATAGAATTCTAAACCAACAAGAAATGATAATGGTTGAATTACAAGCCTGAAAGAGATTCAACAAGGTTATTCCCTGTCTTGTGATTACATCTGTAATTTGGTGACATTTGTGTGCCCACAAGTGAGCAGCAGGCATCAGTTCTGCATAACCCGACCTTTCTGATTGGAAATATATTACTCTGTAACTGCACAGTGGATGTGGCCCTAATTATCTAGGAACTTGCAAAGCACCTTTGCTTTAGAAGTACATTTCTAGGTGCATATCCTCATTGCATATCACCTCATGCATTTTCAAAGAATCATTGTAATAAATATCTCCAAAGAAATGCTTTTGTAATTTATACATTTGTGGTTTTTCAGCCCATATGTTAAGAAAGAAAAGTTAGCTGCAATGGTGTTCCAAGGGTTTAACATATGAATATGTTCAAGGATCATTTTTATCATTACAGTTAATTTTCACTGCTACCTAAAGACATGAAACCAAAATCGATAGATTTGGCATCTACGTCTCTATTGAAAATACATCTATTAAGAAATGAAGTACCTTAAAACATACAGTCCATCCTATATTTATCTGTATTAGATTTTAGTCTAACTCTAAGATTTAGTATAATTGTTCCTTAAAATATGCTGCTGCAGTATATTTAAATCACACTACAATAGTCTCCTCTGGTTTCCATTGACCAATAGCCTTTGCTCATTAAACCTGATTTGAACCTTGTGACTTGGTTCTTGGTTAGCTCCTGCTTTTGAAGTGTCTGTCAACATTACTGAAATTGGCGTTATACCCATTTTTTCTGCACTGTATGAATATTCTAGCAGGCTCTAGACTCCCCAAAAGCCCCCTATGTTGTACTGATTTTGGCAGGACTGGGCTAATCTCTTATTGATGAGCCTGGTCAAATGGGATGGGGACAGATGTCATTCTGTCACTTTCACTCTTTTTCAAATTTGGGCTTTGTTCATTTTAGTTGCTTGCATTTGCCACAATATCCCAAAATTCCTTGTAAAATAAAATTACACTTACACATGCCTATTTTCCTGTGCTAGCCTGTCATTGTCATGGGAAATTGGAAAGATTTTCTTTAATAATTGGTAATAAAAAGTGGTGGAAAATGCTACTAACATTGTTAGAATAAAAATTAATTACTTGAGTGTTTTTCAGAATTAATTCTTGTACAAAATTCAATATGATTTTCTCTTTTTCAACTTCTTATTTCACTTGTAATTGAGCAGAATTGTGACCCATCCTTTCTGTACAGATTTTCTGTACTTTCTCCATCTCTGCTTTTTGTATCAGGTATTCCTTTCTCCAACCTACAAAGTGAACTATGCAAATGAACCAATAATTAAATATTAAATATGGTACTTACAATTATGCAGTGAAAATACTATCCACTAGGGAGCATCAGAGTCAGTGAATGTGCTCTTTTAACTACACATTGTGGCCATATTTACTGATGTCTTTCCCATAGTTCTAAATACAGATTTGGTCTCTCTGGTTGAGACTCCTTCCACTGTTGACCTAAATATGACCCCAAATTCACTCAACTTTAATCGTTTCTTTTTTCCATCTTGCTCCAAAACTGTTGTCAACTGGCATGGCCTGCAACCTGCACACATGCCACAACATAGTAAGGCTTTTATGACTAAATTGGTTATGACGTACTGCAAAGCACAACACCTGGGAACATCCAAGCAACCACCTATACCATAATCACCACTTACAAATACCATAGCAACCAGCTAAGATACCATAACAACCTCCCTACCAACAACATAGCAACTGTCTGAAATACCACAGCAACCATCTCTCAGTACACTAGCAACATATATACAACTACCTGGCAACGTCCTAGGAACAAATTATAAAACATTAACCATCTAAGAATTGATCTGTGCTGCACACAATAGCTCAGAAAATGCAGTTGCACGTTCTCTAAATGTATCTGCAGTTGAATTTCTACACTCTCAGAAAAAAAAAATACACCGTACAGGTACATTATTGGTCACTAAAGGTTTCAAACGGTGTAAATGATAAACCTTCAAAGGTTTAACAGTGGTTTAAAGTCCAGTTGCGTTCCCTAAAGGTACATTACGTTTTCTTCTCCAGAAGGAGAGGTGAGTATTTGTAAGATTTCATTACAGAACTGGGTAAGATAAAAGAACATAGTCCTAGAGATGAAATGGGGCATATGAAATCAACTGTTCCACAATGTAATGTAAAATGTGGAATTAGGCTTGCAATATTACAGTGTTCTACGCCTTTAACGAAGTTCAAACAAGGTCTGTAATTTTCATATGGTAATGTAAGATCAGTTCTGAGAAGAAAACACACAGGTTGAGGATCATATTGAAAGGCCAATATTACAGGCTTAAACCCGCTGTCATTTCCACCAGCGCGCTGTCTCCAGGCTTGTCAGGTTGCCATGGTAATTAGTGTCAGGTTAGTGTTAGGATTGGCCTAAATTTCCCACTAGTCAGTGTAGTGGATAAGGTGTGGAGCTGATCAAAGTCCGACTGCAGGATGTTTTATTAACAGGTACACTGCATTATGGATGAAGCTGAGGGCTGGACTTCTGGATGTCACCAGTGTTCATCTTATCCCAGAAAGGTATGCTGCATTATTCATTTACGACGACACACCGTTTTCCGCAAAAAAAAAAAAAAAGCAACGCACTGCATTTCCTTTACATAAGATACAGATAAAGAACTTTCATTGTAGACACTTTCTGGCTGAATAGTTCCAAAAGCCAGGAAACAAACAAGTCGGCCTATCATGGCTATCATAACGGGGCCTCGTTTTTTTTTATTTATACCACTATTACATATATTGCAAAACATTCACTTAGCATTAAAATATATCTGAAGCAGGTGCAGATAGTGAGAGATAATGTGTGATCCTGATCAACATCCTACATCATTACCCAAACACAATGTAGCTGAATTCAATCAAATCCTGACAGATGTATTCCTTCCTAAACGTGTTTATGTTGTTCTAATATGAATGACCTTGAGCAAAAATCAAAACACAGAAAATGAGCAATATATTGAACAGCATGTGGCACTGAAGAAATCCTATCAAATTAAAAGCCTTCAATATCCAAAGTCTGTGTGCGTGGCAAGAAAATCTATGATTTATTCAGCATTTCACAGAGTATGTTGTGAGCTCATTATATTAATTCCTTGGTGTTCTGCTTTGGAAATGATTGCGTTAGTTGTGGTTAAACGAGACTAAAAGAGAGCGAATGAGTGTCTGGACTAACATTTATGCTTCGCTGAGCTTCTGCAGGCTTTGTGGTGTGTATAACATTCCGTAAAGTAGAATATGTGCCTTTTCTGAGACTCAAAGCAATAGAGCATGTGAAAATATGCTAAATGGAATTTACACTGTGTTTATGAAGTAATGTGAAATATTGCTAACTGAAATGGCCTCACTCTGATTTGCATGAATATGAACCTAATTGAATATGTTTTACAGGTCTACGTGTAGGACATGAACC